>NW_024426008.1:21211344-21233854 GCF_017311325.1 Ursus maritimus | reverse complement strand
GTAGGGATTACTTTCCTCCTGTGACAAGATGCCCAAAGATTGGCAGTCCAGGGCTGATGGAGGCTAAAGGTGTCACCAAGGATTAAAGCTCCTCCTGATTATTTGTAAACTTCAGAAAGGGGCATCATTTGGTCCTAAATACAGATTTGTTTCCTCGTTCGTTTTTCCTGGATGAGTAAATTCTGCTCTGATCTCTATATCCAATGTCCCTGTTCCAACATGAACATTTGTTCCAAACCATTGGTCATGATCCTGATATCTGGAGTTATTCAGAACAATCTATCTTTTGAATTTTATTGTTTTAAAAAAGATACCAGATCATATAAAACAACAAGAACAACAACAGAGAAATGTACACAGAAGGAAATAAGACGCATCTCATATCTTATTACCCCAAGTAACTACTATTAACATCATGATGAACATCCATCCAGGAATTGTTATATTTCTGTATAGTATATATATCTGTACATACACGCTGTACGTGTACATATGTATCTCCATACATATGAAATATACATATTGTGTAATTTCACACTCCTATTTTTATAAATAATTTTACATATATGAAATGGTGATAAGCATAACATTCTATAACCTTTATTCACTTAATGATATAGTAATTTTTCCATATGTAAATCTGTTTCTATATTTACATCATCATTTTAATGGCTGCTGGGGTTCTCTTGTTCATCTGTATCCTGCTCGTTGTGTAACAAAATATTAATAGAGTTTGAGCACCATCACAGTGCCTAGTTTTTTTCTCAAGTCTGATGCTTCTAGTCATGTGTACTGTTGTGCTAGGTAATCTAAGTACTGGATTCGACTACACTGAGGAGTATAGTCTAAGCCTCCAGACTGTAATCTGAAAGGCAGGGTGGAATATTGAGGAAGTCAAGAGAACTGAGTTCTAATACCAGCTTGATAACTTACTAGCTGTGTAAACTTTAATAAATCACATCTCCTGTCTGGACCTCAGTGTCCACATTTGTCAACCAATGGCGTGAGTATAGTCACATTAAAGTTGTGTCTCCTACCGGCCCTCATGTTTTATTATTTTACAGAGACGAGTCTTTCATTACTATTAAATCACTATCAGCTCCGGGAGAATAAGGGGACTAGATCTGGATTATTACTCATGTGTAGCCAAGTATGGCACTGAGTAAGTGCCCAATAAGAGTTTGCTGAGTGACTATAAGTGCCAGGGTACCTGCAATCTGAGATATTCTTCAACTATACCAGGCCGTTCCCTTCCCTGTCTTGTTTGAAGCTGAATATAAATGTAGAGCAATTGTCTAGAATAGTTATTCTTTCCATTTGGAGCTATCTTGTTTTATGACTCTTGGTAAGACTTAATAGATTTATTTACAAAAATTGTAAGCCTACCTTGTTCATTTTCTCCTGAAATGCTTTATTCACTTTATTGGCCTTTGTCAGTGTAGCTCCTATATTTCCATTTCTAGGTACTCATTGCTAGTGCAGAAAAAGGTTCTTGATCTTTGTATATTTATCTTGTATTGAGCCATCTTACCAAATTATCTTATGAATTCTATTTTTTTTTTTTTAAATAGAGTTTCTAGGGTTTCTGGAAACAAAATCATATCAATAAACCAAGAGAGTTATCTCTGCATTTCAACATGTATGCAGATTATATTCTTTGAATTTGCTCATAGCTCCAAGACAATATTGAATAGCTAAGGACAAAAGAATATGAACAGAAAATTTATAAAGTAGTCTACGAAATACCCAATGAATATATGCTACAGATACTTCAGTTGAACCAGGCACATGAAAAGGAGGCCAACTTCCACCCTTGTATGAGAGAACATACTATAATAAAAACAAATGAAAAAGTATTCAGTTTTACTGTTATTCATATATCAAAGTGACAAAAAATAAAAATATAGCATTTATTGCTGGTGAGATGAGCCCTTTGAATTTCTAACTTGCTAGCAGTAGAAATAGTCTCTATCAATACGTACTAAAATTCAATGTTCATGTGTATGTTGATATAGCAGTCTTACTTTAGAGAATTGAGAAATACTTTATATTCAGGATACTAATATTTTGTTGGTTATCTTAAAAATATTTTTCCTATTTGTGTCTTGTCTTTTTCACTTTATGACTGTTTTTTGGTGCTCAACTTTATTCATTTTAATGTAGTTAAATACATAAAAAATTTTAGCTATCATTTTTATATCTGCTTCTGTAGTCCTTTCATACCATAAGGTCACAAAGACATACCTTCACATTTTCTTTTGTTACTGTCAGAGATTTGCCTTTTACAGCTAAGTTTGAAATTTACCTGGAATCCATTTATTTGGAGATAGGTCCTGAAATAGGGATACAAGGTCACTTTCCCTCCATGGATGATAGTTGTAGCATTCTTTATTAGATAATATACTCTTCCCCAAGTGATATGCAAAGTTTTTTTCTGGCACGTATCAAGTTTCTGTATTTGTATCTATCTTGGGGCTCTCTTTTATGTCTCCTGCTCAGTTTGTCTATTTCTGAGACAATCCCATAATGTTTTAAACTACTGATATCAAGCTTTATAAAACATTTTTATATATGTGGGTCATGTTACTCAATCTGTACTTTTTCAAGAGTGTGTTTGCTAATCTTGGGCCTTCGAATTTCCATATGAGTTCCTGAACCCACTTTTCAAGTTCAAAAAACTTGTTTTTAAAACTGTTCAGGGCTTGGATTAGAAATTAATTCATTTAACATGTCCATGTGACAGAATTGCTTTTGAGACTACCTAATATATGTCTCTGCGTTAATTTAGGTTTTTAAAAATGTCTTTCACCTCAGCATCACTTGTTATCAGGGAAATACTCAAAACTACATTGATATATCACCTCACACCCATCAGAATGGCTAAAATCAACAACACAAGAAACAGCAGGGGTTAGTGAGGATGTGGACAAAGGGATACCCTCTTAGACTGGTGGTGGGAATGCAGGCTGGTGCAGCCACTCAGGAAAACAGTATGGAGTTTCCTCAAAAAGTTAAATAGAGAACTACCCTACAATCCAGCAATCGCACTACTAGGTATTTACTCAAATAGGACAAAAATAGTAATTCAAAGGGATACATGCACCTGGATGTTTATAACAGCATTATCTACAATAGCCAAATTAGAGAATCAGCCCACGTGTCCATTGACTGGTGAATGGATGAAGAAGATGTGGTGTGTACACACACACACACACACACACACACACACGAATATTAGCCATAGAAAAGAATGAAATCTTGCCATTTGCAACATGGTTGGAGCTAGAGAGTATTACACTAAGCAAAATAAATCAGGCAGAGAAAGACAAACACCATATGATTTCACTCATACGTGGAATTTAAGGAACAAAACAAAGGAGCAAGGGGGGGGGAAGAGAGAGGGAGAAGAACAAGAAACAGACTCTCGACTACAGAGAACAAACTGATGGTTACCAAGAGGGGAGGTGGGTGTGGATGAGATTAACTAGGTGATGGGGATTAGGTATACTTGTTGTGATGAGCACTGGGGGTCGAATCACTATATTGTACACCTCAAGCTAATATTACACAGTGTGTTAACTAACTGGAATTTAAGTAAAAACTTAAAAAATTGTCTTTCACTAAAGTTTTAAAAATTTCTCCTTAAGGTTTTGAACATCTTTCACTAGATGTACCCCTAAGTAACTTAAATTTTTCTGCTATCATGTACGATGTCCCTGGTGGCTTTAAAGTTCACACATTCTTTGAAATGCCTCCCTTTAAAAGGTGGAGCTTAACTGCCTCTTATGAGGTGTGAGATGGACTTAGAGACTTACTACTAAGGAGAAAATAAAGCAGGAGAAATTCGGAGACTAGACGATAAAGGCTTCCTCCTTGCTCTTTTTCAGATCATTCTCTGTGCAGGAAGGCGGCTGTCAGGTCATGAGAATATTCCTGCAGTCTTACAGAGAGGTCCAAACGTAGAGAACTGAGAGCTGGTTGAGGCCCGCAGCCATATGAGCAGGTCATCTTGGAAGGTCATCCTCCAGCTCCAGTCTAGGATTCAGATGACTGCAGCGCCCAGCCCCCACCATGAGGCTACAACCTCATCAGAGATCCTGAGCCAGAATCATGGAGCTGAGCCACTCCCACATTCCCAACCCTTGATACCGTAAGGGTAAGAGATAAAAGTTTATTGTTTTAAGCCACTAAGTTTTGGAATCATTCACTGTGGAATAATACATAATGAATACACCTTTTTAAAAACTATATTTTCTGTTTGTGGAATGCACATGATGTTTTACATTATTCTTCTAGCCAGCAACCTTGCTAAGCTCTCTTACTAATTGCATTAATATTAAGTTTTCTGTAGATTTTCATGTGTAGACCATCATTTTTCATGAACTTAAGGCAGCTTGCTGCTTTCTTTCCATTCCTTCTTTATTTCTCCCCCTAATACAGATGGCTTGGTCTTCAGTATGATAGTGACTAGACACAATGATAATGGGTATCTTTGTCCTGTTACTGATTTTAGGGAGATTTTCTGATATTTTTCCATTGAAGAAAGGTGTCGTGTTCTGGAAGACTGATCTGAGGTTTCTGATAGAATATCCTTAGTAGATCAAAGAGTTCTCGCTCACCCTTAGTTGATTCCCTCAACACGCGTGTACATACTTACCTGTACTAGTCTGTGTGTAGTCACAGACACAGTTTACATGCTCTGCGCAGAAATGATAAATCAGAAGGCACAAAGACACAAACACTGGAAATGCTGTCGGATATTGCCAAGTCACCTCCAAAAAATGCTGCATTGGTGTAGAACCCCATGAGTCGTTGATGTAAGTGGCTGCTTCTCCACGTGTCACCCACCCTATTTCTCTCCAGTGGCAACCCCGCGTTCTTTTCATAGTAACAATAAGAGCAGCCAGTTACATAGCAGTTACTGAGTTCCAGGCGCTGTCCTAAGGCTTCATTTATCAGCTCATCTTATCCTCCCAACATCCCTTGGAAGTATGTGCTTTGGTGAATTCCAGTTCACAGGAGAGCATCTGGGGCACAGAGGGCTTCAATAATGTGCCCAAAGTCACACCACTAGTAAGTGACGTAGGCAGGATTTGAACACGGACAATCGGCCCCAAAGGCCACGCTCTTAAATGTTACGCTCCACCGCCTTTTACAGCTGGCAGCTGCCGAGTGTTTGCCCTGTGGCCGGAGCTGCTAGAAGGCACATCACAGCCCCGTTCCCAGTGAGGACTGCTCTCAAGTATTCTGCATGTTGGAACACGTGACACACCTTTGCTGTTGAGTGAAAGTGTTGGCTTGATGGTGGCTTGACGGGGTAGTTGATCTTCCTATGCTCTTTCTTTTTTTTTTTAATGTTAAAATGAATTTTAATTATAAAAATTGTGTTCTGTAAATAGTTATATCAACCTGTCTGCACATAACTTGGTTCAGATCTGTATACAGATAGGATATTCACTGCCGTTATTTGAACCACTGAACAAAATCAGGTATTTGCTGCTAGCTTCAGGATTAACCCCAGCTTGCTTTAGGGCATTTAAATTATTACCATTCAAAGCCAGACAACATACCCGTATGCTCTGTATGTACACACACTACACTGTATGTACGTACCCTGTATGTATGCAGGGTAACGTCTTACTGATTTCATACTATGAGGGACGAGGTGGTTGATCTTCCTAGGCTCTTGGATGTTCCCAAGTGGGGGTCCCTCCAGGCCGTGAGGAGCTACCCCAGGACTGGAGCTAAATTGAGACCTTTCGCAGGATTTGGGAGAAGGCATGGGGTTGTAGTTAGAGTGCAGTAAGAACAGCGTTCATATCCGTGTTGAACAAGAGACAGTCTGAAAAGGCGAGGGCTCGGGAACAAGGAGGACTTGGGTCTCATCTTCTGTTCCACTTACCACGTAGGGTCTATTCTGATCTTGGAGCCTTGGATCTTCTCATCTGTGAAACAGGGACAGTGACAGCCGCTTTGTGTGGTGGTGCTAGAATCAAGAAGGATGGTGTGTATAGAGTGGCTCGCTGGTACGTGGCACGGGGAACGCCCTCTGCAAGTGTGAAGTCCCTTCCTCCTCCCCAAAGGCAGCTGCGTGTCAGGGTCACAGATCTCCACACGTGAGAGTATAAAACTAGCCCTGAACTAAAACCGAAAACCTAGTGAGATTTCGGGTACAACAGGGATGTGATCGCGTGTGAGCAGATATTTCCACTGGCATGAAAGAGGCACATGAAAACGTATAGCGAGCCAGGTACAACTCAAAATACATGACATCTAATTTTTAAAATCCTCCACAAACTCCGTAGGTTTCGTATGACTATTGTGCCCATTGTGTGGACGAAGAAACTGAGGCAGGAAGAAGTCCAGTAACGTGCCCTTGGTTGCGCAGCTAGTAAACAGCAGAGCTGGGATTCACACTCGGGCCACCCGCTTGCAGAGTCTCGGTCCTCACGTTGTTCCAGCTCTGTGACAGCTCAGCAGAGAAATTCCTGACAAATGTTTTATTGAGAGAAGATCAACTAGCAAATTCTCACCTTCGGTTCCTGCTTGGCTGCGCGTTTCCAAAGCTGAGTTTGTGTTTCAGTGCTGACGCCTGCCTGGGTTGTAGCTTAAACTCAAGTTAGTTTGAACCTCTGCTATTCTGTTGGTTGCACAGAGGGTCAGCCATCCATCCGTCCCGTCATTTATTCATTCAACAATACTTGCTAGGCCTAGAAAATTGAGACCAATGCATGACCAGACTTGAAATCAAAAGACCTAGCTCCAAATCCTGATTTTCCATTTCCTAGCTGTGCGACCTTGAGTAGGCTCGTCTGAGCCTCAGCCTCTGTAGGCTAAATGGAGGGAGTAATACCTCCTTCTCCGGGGTATTCTGATCATTAGGCAAGATAGTGTTGAAAGGGAAAGTGATTGGGAAACTGGAAAGTGCTATGCAAATATTATTTGATGTAACTCTCCCACAAAGAGGAGCCAGCCAGAAGCCTTTGCTTACTTAAGCAAAAACCTAGCTTTGGGAATAGGAAGTGTATTAAGTGGCTCACTGTCCTCCTTTTACTGCTGATCTTAGCCAGGGTCTGAGCTTTAGCTGTGACACCTGCTTGTGAATAGAGAGAAGCTCTTTGGAAAGCTGGCACAGGGATCCGACTCTCCCTTCGTATAAGTGTCTCCATGGGAATGTGATAGGTTTGTCTGTCAGCAAAGGGTTGCCTCCTTTGTGGTCCGGAATACAAAATGAGATATTATGCTACAAAATCATTGGCATTTCCTTACACAGAAAAGATGTTTAAAAATAAACAAGTGGCTCATGGGACTTGGTGCAGAGGTGAATTGTACTAAGGAGCTCAGGCTGTCACGCTGCGGAAGATGTCTTCAGACCTCCCAGAAGCATTTCATACAGCAAGGAAGTGTGATGTAAATTGCAGAGGACTTCTTTTTTTTTTTTTCCCCATCCAGAAAGTGGCCTTGTATGCCAGTGTCCGTTAAAACAGCTGGTTCCTGGAATGACTGGCTTCCTTAGAATCAACTAATAATATACAAGTAAAAGCCAAATAAATATCAGTTCCTAGGCGTGCTCTGCAGGGATGCTTATTCTTTAGATCTGACACCAGACCTGAGAATCTGCATTTTTAAAATCTCTGGGAAAGGTACTCTTTCACAGCTAGATACGGGCACCACGGCTCAGAGATTCAGATGCATATGGCAGACGGCAGTGGGACTGATGAGTTTCGGGGACTAAGCTGGTTTTTGGAACGCCTCTGCCCCAGATCCTGTTCACTCCCATTATCTATGACCTCTTTGTCCGTGAAAAACTGTTTTGGGGATAGTTTTCTGGACAACGGCAGCATGCCAGTTTTAAGTCACTTGAGTTGCTTTATCAGCTATTTCATAAGAATATGGGTGAATGACTTCAGGAATTTCTTTGCATTATCCTTTCAACCCACACCCCCCAGCCACAGTCCTGTGATCAACGTTCAGTAACACTGTTTTGTGATAAAATCTCAATGCTCAGTCCTCCCCTTCTCTGCTTTTCTCATGCTATGAGTGGCAGGTGCTGCCAGGTTGGTGTGTCCGAGGAGGACTCCCTGCCCAGTTCCAGGACAGAGAGAGAGTAGACAACAACACGTCCAAAGCGTTCTATTTTCAAGAACTTTGGAGGTGGGGGGACATAAGGAATGTTGTTGCGAAGGCTTGGAAGTCACTGTTTGTGAAGCAGCTGGTGAGAGACGGATGGGCCAAACAGGCATGCCTGTGACTTAGGGTTGCAAGTAGGTTTGTCCGCCGTTTTGCTGTCGTGCCTACACACCACAAAGGGTGCGTCTGTCCTCCTATCTCGACAAATGACCTTGCGATCGATCAAACCCGTCAATTTGAATTCCGGTTTCCAACACTGTGTGACTAAGTCGAGGTTGCTTAACCTTTCCCTTTTTTGTTTCCTTATCTGATAAAAAGAGTTAACATTGCCCAAATTGCATGGTGGTTTTGATGTTGAGATAAGGTGAGGCCTGTGAATGTCCAGTGTATTATAAAAGCTAGTTTCTGTCCAATCTGGAGCCCACTTCCGCCTGCTCAGTTTGTTCTGGATCGTGAAGTGGGGGCTGCTGCAAGGTGAGCCCATCCTGATGGGAAACTCTTGTTAGGCTGAGCCGGTGTGCATCAGTGTCCCTTTGTAGAAGGGGTGTGGGGTACGTGTCGGTGCACGTAGCTGCGTAAAGTACTATGTGACCACACAGGAAGCAGCAGGTTGGGAATTGGAAGAAAAGAAGAGGCAACAAAGGAGGTTGTTGAAATGTGCTTGTTGAGACAGCTATGAATCCAAGAGGGTGTTCGGGTGGTACCTCTACTGGTCCACCCCAGGATAGATTGAATCCCGACTAGTCAGCTCTAAGAAGCTCTCATTATATAGTCGGTATCATGACATCATCATGAGTGAGTTCCTACTAGCCACGTGTCCTGTAGGCAGGGATCCGTGGGGCATACATTTTGGACTAAGCAGACACAGACCAGTCCTGTTTTAGGAGGTTGAAAATAAACGGCTAACATTTTGCCATATTGAGGAAAACAATCTGGTTGAGGGATGAAAATCACTGGGCTTCAGATTTGACTTTCTTGCCTTGGAAGAGGGTCATCAGGATAAGACTAGGTACCTGACCAAGAAGGAGCACCCAGACTGTGAGCAAAACTCACAGTCTGGGTGCTCAGACTTAGACTTAGTCTTAAGCGCTTAGACTCAGGCTCAGTGCTCCTTGAAAAGGATGAGACCGTAGCAGAGACGGCTGAGGTCTCCTACTTGCCAAAATACTTTCTAAAGTTCTTCTCATGCCTCCCAACAACCCTAGGAGAGGGGTTAGAAATCCCCACTGGACCATGGAAGAAAGAAGACACAGGAGCCGTTAGGGGGCAGGGCCAGGAATAGACACTTGACTACTGGACCCTGGGACCAGGCTTTTCTACCAGGCTGTGAGATGGCCCTGTAAGGAATAGGGGTGAGATTTTGCTATATTGCGATGGCATAGAGGCCAGGGGATCCAGAAATTCTACCCTCCTGATGAGGTAGATGCATGGCCCTTGCAACAAAGGACAATGACTAAGGAAAATTAGCATTTTATTGACTGATTGTTGATTGGGTTTTTCCTCCAAATTCCAATACTGGAAACTTGGTAAGAGAGATGGGAGCATGCATCCTAAGCTCAAAGCCTGAGAATCCTCTATCTTGCCTTTTTGTGCAAATCTGAACATTGTGGATCATACTAGACTGTCTGGTATTGTGGAAAAGCAGGAGAGAGGCAGGCGGAAAGGGAGAGAAACATGGAGAGTTGCAGGGAGACTGAAAACAAGGGGTCAGGCCTGTCCTTCCTAAAGGTCCACCTACTACTTCTGATGCTTGGGTGGAAGGGAGGGAGAATGAGACTGAGCAGTCTGACCAGAGCTCTCCCCATGACGAGGTGGGTCTTGGCTCTTGAACATGGAATAGACAGGCGAGAGAGACACACATTCAGAACCTAATCTTTGTACACACCCACTAGCAAATATGGCCTGATAAATATTCTGGAGTCAGTCCAACTCAGAGCAACTCTTCCTCCTCTGGGAGAAATTGAGGGGGGTTGGGAGAAGAGGAAGCCAAGCCTTGGAACCAAATTCTTGTAGTGTCTTCCAAACACCAGGCCACATGTGCTGGGTCCTAGAGCATGAAGTGAATGGGGGTTGGTGGCAGCCAATGATACTGAAGAGGGCATTAGAACCAGGTGTGGAGGCCTATTTGATCATGTTCCAAAGCTTGGACTGTATCATACAGGTGAGTACTACCAGTGTTGTGTATGGAGATGCAAATTCTCTGGTCTCAGCCACATTATCAGATCAGAATCTCAGGGGTGGGGCCCAGGAATCTGTGTTTTAATACGCTGCCGGTGACTCTTTGGTTGGCTACAGTATGAGACCTATTGGAGTAGCTCATGAGACGGGGATTGGAGGGTTTCAGGGAGGGATGGGACGGCCCGTATCCCCTTCATCTGACGCCCTCTACCCTTCCACTCACCAGCAGCCACGCTGTAACTACCTGACCGGGCCTGTCTGACCGTAGCTGCCTGGCCCATGCACACACTCGGTACAAGCAATCACACAGTCTCACCCACATCCCCTAAATTGCAGGAAGTCCACTCTCTGTCTCTCTCCAGGAGTTCTGCCATCTTCCGCTTTGCTGTCCAGGCACTTCTAGGTGTTTACCAGTGTCCACAAAGGCAGCCTGCTTGCTCCTATCTTGCAGCATGGGGGCTCGCTGTTTGCCCCCTCATCTGGCAGACTCTCCCTGCTCACGGCCAATCTTGTCCTCAGTGATGCGGCTGGGTGGGGCCCTGGTGCAGGCATCCTGCCCAGACATCGTGGCTCTGCCTCATGCGAGGGACTGCAGTTTGTGCCATGCTCAGCCACGACGCTGCTCCCCCATGGCCAACCTGGACGGTCGCTGTTTCAGCCCTGGAGCCCCAACTGTCTCCAAAGGTCCTGCTCAGGATCGGACGTTTACTGCTTGGGGTCACGCTGCCTTTTTGATTTCTGCTTTCCTTTACCAGTCCTAGAAATTGCTCCTCTTCCTTCTCCTCCAGACGGTACGACTGAACTTCGCAGAACAGGAGACCTGTCTTGAAGGAGAAAAAAATAATTCTACCGTATTATATGTCTTATACATTCCCCTACTTGGAGCTTAAGCCTGTTGGAGTGAGTGTCTGTCACCGGAGATTCAAAGACTCTCAGCCAGGACAACTAGGTTTGCCATTGGGCGCTCCCTGCCAGGAGCGTAGACTATGGCGTAGGGTTCAAAGAGCGGATGCGCAATGACTTTCCCACGCAGGCGCGAGAGAGTAACCTGTGCGTGAGTAGTGCCCATAGAGACAGGTGGGCAGGTAGGTCTGTAACACATGCAGGTGTAAGAGCAGTGAACTAGCAGTTGTGGAGGGGATTGGGGTCTCTGGGATGCAAGAGGTTCCCCTGGACTGTCCAGGTGACTGGTGAAGCCTTTCTCTGGGATAGGGAACAGGTAGCCATCAAGTGACAATGACAGGGGGCGATGGTAACAGCAGGGTGTGGCAAAAGTAGTTTCCTCTTCACCTTCCCTCAGAACCAAGAGAGAAGTTTTAATCACGCTCGGTTTCCTCCACCCTTTCTCTCTGCGTGCGTATGTCCCTTCCCTCCAGGATTCCTCATTGCCCTCGTCTCTTCTTCTGTCACCGTACGTAACCGGATGGGAAATGAAATGACTGTGTACTTTTAGAAGTTGTAGGTTGGTGGCATAAAGTTTTGTGCTCCTTGCTCTGACTTTAAAAGCAGTATAACTGAAATCACCTAATTATAATGCTCAGGCCTATAGAGACCGGGTGCAACCTTAAAAATGAAAGGTGGATCCAATTAAAGCCTATTTCCATTTTTCAGATTTCAGTGCACATCCCCAACTGGGGATTAAGTAGCTTGTGCCCTGTGAATTGGCTTCTTGTACCTATTACTGTCATTTCCTTTATTATAGATGGTTCCCCAAACGCCCATTTCCATCGGTTCCAGTTGTTCGAGATAGTAAAACTGCACATAAAGCGGCAGCCTTTAAAAAACAGTCTCAATCTGGAATGAAATCAAGTGAACCACCCAGTTGTCTCATCAACAGCAAATATTGTTTACATCCCCTGCGGATTCAGAATCCCTGATACACGGAACCGCCTCCAAACAGGGCATTGGCTGCCTTTTATCGTTCCCTTGTGGTTTATCTTTCCCACCTAATTTAGCTGGGCAAACACCGATTAGGCCCCTGTTCAGTGCTGGCAATGTGCGGTCCACGGCTACTTCTAAGTACCAGACAAGCATCCCATTTAGGGGGATGCACACATTCCCCGACCCCTCGAGCTGTGCCTGGTGGGCCAAGCAAAGGGAAGGACACAGGTTGAACTTGGCAGTGTGCCACGTGGTGGGGCCCCACTGCCATGTTCTGAGGAAGGTGTTGCCGCTCCCACCGTTGGGGAAACCCAGGCTTGGGAAAGTTAAGTGAGTTACAGTACAACTAGTCATCACTATTTCTCTTCTTGACTTCTTTTTTAATGACGGAAAAATACACATAACCTTAAACTGTTTTAAGCACT
Organism: Ursus maritimus; assembly: GCF_017311325.1. Lineage (NCBI taxonomy): Eukaryota > Metazoa > Chordata > Mammalia > Carnivora > Ursidae > Ursus > Ursus maritimus. The sequence goes on along the minus strand of NW_024426008.1, from coordinate 21,221,240 downwards.
TTTTTTTGTTTGTTTGTTTGTTTAAAGTAAGCTGTCTGCCCAGCCTGGGGCTTGAACTTACGACCTTGAGATCGATCATCGCATGCTCCACCCACTGAGCCAAGCCCCTGTTTCAAACACTTTTAAATGTGCAGTTCAGGGGCATGTAGCACATTCTCGCAACGTTGAGCAGCCATCCCCATCATATGTTTCCAGAACTTGGTTGTCATCCCAAACCGAAGCCCTGGACCCGTCAAGCACTGGCTCCCAATTTCCCTTCCCCCGCCCTGGTAACTGTTAGTCTACTTTCTAATCATGATTGTTTCAAATGGTACTTAGCGGGCATGGGTGGGTGTGAGCAAGGGCTCTAACATCAGGGTCCTGGGTTCAAAACTGCACTTCTCTGGGGTTATGATTTATTTTTGTAAATTTAGTACCTTCGTTGCGGAAAAAAAGTTTTTTTTTCCTTGCCATTTCAAGCGAAGGAGGCAAGCTTTCAGTGGATTTTGAAAGAGCAGCTGGGTGACTTCATAGGCAGAAAACCGACAGTTGTCTGCTGTTGAGAAGAACAGAGGAGGACCGTTCTGATAAGGACGCAAGGACGTATGTTAGTTATGCAGAGAAACAATGAGGGGTGAGGGGGCCTCCTCACCCTAGAAAGAGTCCCAAATGTGGGTCATGAATCTGCTATTGAAAGGGAACAAGTTAAGTTGCAGTCCTTTACACACACAAATACACCTGGGACATTACTCGCTCTTTTCTGTGTGTGTGTGTGTGTGTGTGTGTGTGTGTGTGTGCGTGCGCGCGTGTGCTCGTGGCAGATGTGTGGTTTAAGAAAACAGTACTGATTTTGTGTGACTGTAGGGGGAAGGAACTCTGAGTTGTCAGTGGAACAACTTGAAAGCAGAATTTTGTAAGGAGAGCAGAACCTAACACACCTGTGAATGCAAGCCGCTTCGAGGCGTTGCTGAAAATGTGCGGTGACCTAGACCGTCTCCAGAGCAACACCTCCAGGGCCAGCTCAGTAACAGGGAGGCTGTAAGAGTCTGGGGAGATGACAGCAGTCCTGCCAAATACCCTGGGCCAGGCCATTGAAACCTGGCTAAACCTGGCGTCCACTAAAAGCAGCCTCGGAGAGAAGCTGATCTGGGGGTGACACCTGGGGCCACCCTTTACCAACCAGGGGACCTTGGGCTAAGAATCGTAGCTCTCAGAACCAGGATAACAGTGCCCAGTGCTTAATGCAAATATGGGGATTAAGTGAGGGCATTTATGCCAACAGTACCTGACCATTCCCTGGACCAAAGAACATGGTCAGGAAACGTCACTTTCTTCTCTTAATGACAGCGATAGCTGCCCTTTCTCTTTTTTAAGCATTCCCCATGTTGTGAGAATTTTCGTACATTTTCTTCCGTATAATCCTGGTTTATTACAGACGAGGAAACAATCTCAAGTTGAGTGGCAGTCACAGTCACGGTGGGTACATGATGGCTAGAAGCTCACCCTTCCTCCACCCATCTCCGTTCGTCTTTCCTCCCTCCCTCCCGATGCCAACCCTGGCCTCACACTGTGGGCCCTAAAACAGTCTTCCCACAGGCAAGATACTGATTTCTTAGAGCAGAGGGAGAATGTAGGTCCTGACTTCACCCATTCTTCTCTGGACAGGCAAGGTTATTGACTGTTACGTCCTCAGACTTCAGCAGTTTGTTCCCACCAACATGGACAATATCGCTAACTCAGCACCGCCCCGTTGGGGGTGGGAGCCTGGTGGTGGTGCTGAGCGGTTTCAGTGATGGCATAAATCACGGCGGGTCACCCCATCAGTATCAAGACGAGGACAGGCTGGAAAGCTACTGGGGGCAGACAGTAGATCACAGAGGGGCTGGAGGCAAACAGCTTGTCTCGGAAGCATCCTCTCCTCCGGGAGCTTGCTCGGTGTGCTTCCCTGTTGTGTGTCCTCGAGTTCCTCCTAGCAGGAGGCGTCGAGAGGGTCTGGCATGATTTTCTGACACAGTCCACCTTCAAAACCTCGGTCCTCATCTAATATTTTGTCCCAACATCCCTGTCATACCCTCTTTGGCTGGCTTTTTTCCTTCTCCCTTAACTGTGGCTATGTCTGAAGATTCCTCCCTTGTTGCTGTGATCCTTCATTTTCACACGGCTTTGGGGAGTTCACCAACTTGAGTTATCACCTCAGGTTTGGGGTACTGTAACTCACAGCCCAGCCTCCCGCCCTTTGGCACTTCCCTGGCTTGTCTGCCGTGAATGCTACAACCAGAATGTTCTGACGCTCCATCTTTATTCAGTAGCTCCGAATTCTCTCTTTTTCAAGCTTAAGCCTGTCCAAGTTGGATCTGAAGCCCATCTTCACCCATTTAATGTTTTTATCTCAAGAAAAAAATTTCCACTTAGAATGAAAATAGGGGGCAACCTTAGTCAACTGGGTGGCGAATGGGTGTAACCTTCAGGGAGGGCGGCCTCCGCGCTGTGTGGCCGGGGTAGCCCGGGAGGTAAAAGGTCACCCCGGAGAGATTCCAGTAGAGGCAGGAAGAGGATTTACTTATCTAACAAACCCGATACTGAAGTGATTAAATTATAATGTCAGGAGTTATTATTGGAAAGAGGATATTTGGTAGGTAGCAGAGAAAATGTCAGGGGCTCTCTGTTTTCTTCCTAATGAAGGATTCCATTTTTCAACGGGACCACAACTGGAAGTAATTCAACCTTTCTAAAAGGATGTGACATTTCCTTCCCATTCCCATTAGCAGGAGGGGGTGTGGTGATTATGCCGGAAATGCTGTTTCCGCAGTGAGAACGCGGTTTCTCTGAAGAGCCCGCGGCGTCTACACACAGCCTGCAGCTCGGATCAGAGGGGCAGAGAGGGCCCCGCGTCACACAGGCAAGCCCGGGTTCCTGGGATCAAGCCCGAAGCAGCCACACGTTTTATTTGCAGGGAACGTTGAGAATAACCAAAGCCTTACTCTCACAGAAGTCGGTCGATGCGTTCTCCGTTACAGACGTCGATCTGCGGACTTCCTCTGCTCAGGGATGAGGGCCGAGAATTGGCCCTCTCGGCCGGACGCAGTCTGTGGGAGAGCGTGTCAGCAGGGCCGGGAAAGGGTCGTCTAAGTCACACTGGTTGTGTACCCCCCGCCCCCCAGTGGTGACAGACCCAGCATGGCTATCCTGAGCCACTGCATGTCTTTCTTTATCACTCATCGTGTTTAGGGACTGCACTGTGACACCCCTCGCCCTCCCCCAGATTTATACATTCGAGTCCTGACCTTCGTCACCTCAGAATGCGACTGCATTAGGAAATGGGCTCTTTAAAGTGGTCATCAGGATAAAATGGGGACGTATGGGTGGGTCCTCTTCCGGTACGACTGGTATCCTTATGAGAAGAGGAGAATAGGACAGACACGTGGGTGCAGTGCAGAGGAAAGCCCATGTGGGGACACCTCAAGAAGGCCACCTGCAAGCGAACAAGAGAAGTCTCAGAAGAAACCAGTCCTGCCGACACCATAGTCTTGGACTTCTAGCCTCCAGAACGGTGAGAAAATAAATTTCGCAGTCCCTCGGTCTGTGGAACGTTGCTAGGGCAGCCCTAGGAAACAGTCCCTTTCTGTCACCTTCATCCCTGACTCCGGAGCATGGGGACCAGGACACTTGTGTTTGTCACACAAAAAGGAAGGCCAGGTGTGACTTACATCGCGCCTCGACATCTGCGCCTGGTTCAAGCCCACGCCAGTCTTCCCGTCCTTCCCAAGCCTTATCTCCCACGTGGACTTGCAGGACTGGGTCCTCCCCATGTACTTGTTCCCCCCGGTGCATGAGCCCTGCCGGACGCGGCCGATAGGGGGCACACTTCTCTTCCAGCCTGCCCTGTGCTCCCCGGCCCTCTGCCTGCCAGCCTCCCCAACTGCTGTCGGCTCTCCTGGGGGCTCAGCTTCCTCTAAATGCCGGCCCTGCTCTTGGATTTGTGCCACACCATTTCAGACTTGATGTCTCTGTTACCCAATTTATTATTTTTTTAAAAATACCTCTGGTTGCTTACACGGGTGCGTAAGATGCAGCAAGATAACATCAATTTGGCAGAGGGGAGAAAGGAGAACAGTGGCCGAGATGATTTTTATAAAGGGGATTGGGGAGGAATCCGAAATGAGACCCCCCCCAGAAAGCAGACTAGTTTGGCTGCAGACTTGGCTTGCTTTTCCAGAAACCGATGTGCAAGTGGAAACTCTAGCTCTGCCATTCACAGTGTATAAAATGGAAACAAACAGCTTGCTCGGGACCAGTCTAAATGTCCCTGCTCTTATCAAAAGGAATACATTTCTCCTGCGAGTTCCAGAACTGGTTTATGTGATGACGGGTGTCTTCCACATGCTGACAGTGGCCAATTGAGGAGGCTTCGAGAACGTCCTGATGGCACTGCACCAGAGCTGAAGGGAATAAAGGCAGGTCTGAAGATGCTGAGCAGGGGGATGCAGGTACGGAGCTCGTGGCCAGATTCCTGGAATTCAGGGATAGGCGTCAGAAGCCTTCCAGAAAGAGAGGGGTCCTGTATGCTGCAGGGAGCTCTGCGTGTGGTTTCTTTCAACGGAGCTTTGCCAAACGCTGGGTAACAATGAGCAATGAATTCACTTTTTGTGCCGTGGTGAGAACCTATGCTGGGTTGCTGGCTGAATTTTCATTGCTTGCCCCAAGGCTGATCAAAACCTGAAAAAAAAAAAATGCTCTTGAATTTGTCAGTGCCCTAAGGCCAAACCCCATTAGGAACATACCTAGACTTGACCTGAGTTGGGTTTTTGGCTTGTTTCATTGAGGGAGACCCCCCACCAGGGAGACGGTGCAGAGTCTCGTTGAGAAGATACTAGAAGGTTTACATGATAGGATCTGAGCTTCCGTGAGGTGATTTCGGGGAGAGTTCACGGAAGCAGGAGTTTGCTCTGTAGTGGGTGCTCTCGGGAGTTCGGGACAATTCTGTGATTGGGTGTCTTGATTTTCATCTGGAAGGTAGGGGAACTGAAGCAGGGCTGAGGCTTGGGAAGAGCCGGTCCCCCTTACAAGCTGAGAGGGAGAGATGATTGGTTATTGTGGTTGTCGGCACCCAGACGTGCTTATGGAGTGGGTTTATTTTTGTCTCACTTTGTCACAGTGACAGAATGACTTTGTCTGACATTGCCTTCTGGCAACAGTAGACCCTGCCACGTCCCCGGCCAGCTCCCGGCTGTCGGGCTGCTTTCGTCTTTCTCACACTGGACGGATTGAGGAGCTGATCAGGATGGGGGCCCGCTGACGAGGGGGAGGAAGGACGAATGCCTTCAAAGATGAATTAGAGTTTTCCCTAAAACTTAGGTTTGAATCTGCCCAAATCTCAGGCAAATAAGGGAAGCAAGGCCTCCTTTACTCCATATACCAAGAAAATAACTTTAACCCCCCCAAAGTTTTAGGGCCAACCCCTACCCCAGGCAGTATCAATCTTAAAGATTAATATTGGCATATTGACCCTGGAGTCCTGGGTCATCTGGTCTGGCTGCAAGGCACGTGCTGTCTGTGAGATTTGCTTCAGTATCTACAGCTCATAAGCATGAGTTTTTCCCTGTTCCTTATTAAAAACATAACGCCTTTTAAAAAAATGAACTTCACATAACTGTTACTTAAGAAATTATTGATACATGAGAGAAAGTTTATGAAACAGAGAAAGTAAAGATCCCATAGTCCTACTAGTTATTGGAACCCATCTACCATCCTTTTATTCCTTCTGTCTTTTCCTGTGCATTTAAAAACAGCTTTTAAAAAATTATTTAAATTCAATTTAAGTAACTTACACTGTATTATTAGTTTCAGAGGTAGCGTTCAGCGATTCATCGGTTGCATATGATACCCAGTGCTCATTACATCACGTGCCCCCCCTTAATGCCCGTCACCCAGTGACCCCATCCCCCCACCCACCTCCCCTCCAGCAACCCTCTGTTTCCTATAGTTAAAAGTCCTTTACAGTTTGCCTCCCCCTCTGTTTTCCTCTTATTTTTCCTTCCCTTCCCCTATGTTTATTTTGTTTCTTAAATTCCACATATGAATGAAATCATATGGTATTTGTTTTTTCTCTGACTTAATTTTGCTTAGCATAATACCCTCTAGTTCCACCCACATTGTTGCAAATGGCAAAATTTCATTCTTTTTGATGGCTGAGTAATAGCCTATTGTATGTATAGACCACATCTTCTTTATCCATTTATCTGTTGATATCTGGGCTCTTTCCATATTTGGGCTATTGTGGACATTGCTGCTATAAGCATTGGGGTGCATGTGTCCCTTCAAATCACTATGTTTGTATCCTTTGGATAAGCACCTAGTGGTACAATTGCTGGGTCATAGGGTAGTTCTGTTTTTAACTTTTTGAGGAACCTCAGTACTGTTTTTCCAGAGTGGCTGCACCAGTTTGCATTCCCACCAATACTTAAAAACAGCTTTTAATCATATTACACACAGAATTTCATACTCCTCTAGTTTATAATGTGCAGATTTACCTTATATCTGTGTTTTTCCACGTAGCTATAGAATTCATCTTAGCTTTTTCTTTTTTTTTTTAATTGAGGGATAATTAACATTAGTTTCAGGTGTACAAATCTTTGTACAGATTGTGAAATGATCATAGTAAGTCTAGTTACTACCCATCACCACATGTAGTTACAAATCTTGTGATGAAAACGTTTAAGATCTCTCTTAGCAACTTTCAGATATATAATAGAGTATTATTCCCTATTGTCCCCATGCTGTACATTACATCTCTAAGACTTAGTTTATCATTGGAAGCTTGTGACCCGCTTTACCCATTTTAATGATTGTTGTTAATGGCTGTTTAAAATTTCACATAAAATTAACAGTTTCTTAGTTCTACCTCTTTTTCATCGTTTTTTCTGTTTTAAATAATGCTAGGATGATGATTTTTCAGCATATAGACTTTCTTTTAGGGGCGCCTGGGTGGCTCAGTTGGTTAAGCATCTGCTTTCGGCTCAGGTCATGATCCTGGGGTCCTGGGATCGAGCCCCACGTCGGGCTCCCTGCTCTTCTGCTCTTCCCCCTGCTCCTGTGCGCTCTCGTTCTGCTCTCTCTCAAATAAATACATAAAATCTTTTTTTAAAAACGTATAGATTTTCTTTTAAGAGAACTGTTCTAAGTGGACGCTTTTAAGAGTTTTCTCTTTACCCCTGAAGTTTGGGAATTTTGCCAGAATGTGGATAAATCCCTCTCTTCCTCCAATAATTTTGTCTAAAATTCATTAGACTCTCTCAATCTGAAACTTAATTTTTTTTTTTTCAGGGAAGTTTTTTACTTCTGTTTCGTGTTCATCTTTTCCCTTTTTCCTTCTTTTTCTTCTTAAACTCTACAATCCACATGGGAGTTACCTGGGTTTGTCATCCAAGCCTTTAATCATCTCCCTCATGATTACTAGATCTTTCTATTTTTGCCTCTGGTTCTACTTACTTCATCCTTTTCATGTGCCTGGCCTCTGAGTATCCACAGTGATCCTCTCCTTAAATTCATCTGATACTGTAAGAAATGAAAGCATGTGTTCTAGGAAGTCTTTCATCACGTGCTGAACGTGAGTCTCTTTAAGTGTTCTTGTTAACATTATCATTACTATTTGAAGTTTTAAAAAAGGTTGCCCTCTGTCTCCTCCTGTTCCTAGCAGCTTTATTTCATCAGGACCTTTTTTATTCTTTCTCTCTCTGGCACTCCTTTAGTGTTGGGTGTTTTGTCTTTGTGGCTTATTGGGGTTCAGCTGCTGGGATGGGGAGGTGGAGCCAAAGAAGGTGTGGTGGTCTCACCCTCAGCTCCCTGTCAAGGCATGTGGAGGAGGAGAGGGTCTCCACTGGCTGTCCCAGTGTCAGGGGTAGGAAACCCTTGGTCCACCCAATCAGCACCTTCTCAGGTCCCTGTAGCCTTTGGAGACTGACCAGTGTCTGAAATACTCAGGTTGGCCAATGTCAACTTTACTCAAGTGGGTCCAGCGATCCCTGTGGATGAAGCTCTTCCCAAAAGCTGACTGCTTCAGATCCTTGCCCTAAGATTACCTTCTGCTGCTCCCTGCACCGCCCCCAGCCCCAAACTCCCACTAGTGTCAGTTCATCTATCCACTGCCTGAACAGCTGCAAGGCACCAGAGATGTGAGGTAAAGCCAGGTGTGAAGTGGTGTGTGTAGGAAAGGCAGGATGCATTAACGCACTGTCTTTCCAAAATCTTCTGATGCTACATCTTCCACCATTATTTTTGATATTTCAGCTCAGTTATTCTTTCCTATAATATGGAATCACTTCATCAAGTTTAAAAAATTCTGTGAGTCTTTAGGGGGAATGAATCAGCATCTTTTAGATACGGAGTGATGGAAGCTAGTGTTCTATTTTCATTCAAAGTTTTTTTAAGTGCTTATTTTCTGTGTATAAAGTCACATACTTTTCTCATTAAGGTTGTTCCCAGATACGTCATGATGATCATGAATTGTATTACTTCATTTTCTTATTGTATTTTCTTTTGAGTTATGCTAACATGGACTTTCAAGATGCTCTTTCAGAGTAAGGGTTCCTAACACTGGATGTCATCTAGAATCATTGGAGATCCCCCATCCCCAGAAATTCATAGTCAAGTTCAAGCCATGCTTCTGGAATATTCTTTAAAAAAAATTCACCTGAAAAATTCACCTGAAAAATATTAGAGGACATGTAACAATCGTCACCAATTCTTCTATTAACCCTCTGCTGCTGGGGCCTCCCTGGGGTTTCTTCTGAATCTCCAGGCCCATTCATGGGTCAGAGCTGCCTAGATTTTTCATTTCTGGGTTCTCAAATGCCTTCCCTTCCTCCATCAGAGGAGATGGAGTTACCTCTGTTTCTGCGTCGCCTGGTCCAGCCAATCACTGGGAAGATTTTAATTTACTTTTTCAATGTAGCTACAGAAAAAGTGATCATGAAGGACCGTGAAATTGCATGAAACAATAAAACAGTCTTCTATATTCTCCATGAGAAAAAAATAGGGAAATACAACATTTCCTCCCCCCCCATGGCACAGTTGGTTATTTTAAATATAATGATAAAATAGTACCAGACACATCCAGCACTTGTCCTGTAATAAAATTGTACATATCCAGCTCCCTGATCTCCCTGACACTCGCCAGGACCATCTTGGGGAGTCATCGTGCCAGTGCCAGAATGCCTCATCAGAGACATGATGTTTACCGAGAGAAGACAATTTCAAAAATTATTAAAGAACTTAGGAAAATTATCAATAAAAAGATCATGTATTTCCCTGAAGTAGGTAATTCTTATTATAAAAAAAAAATGTACAAGATTATAGAAAGTGAAACCATTTCTTCTTGGCCTTGTCTTTATATTCCAATACCTTTCCCAAGAGGAAACTACAGTTACTCTTCTAAGGAGGTAAAGGGCCAAATAGTAAATATTGTACTCTTTGTGGGCAATGATTTTCTACCACAACTACCCAACCCTATTGCTGTCGTCCAAAAGCAGCCATAGACAATACAGAGGGTATATCTGTGTTCCAATAAAGCTTATTTATAAACACTGAAATTTGAATTTCATGTCATTCTCATGAAATTATATTCTATTGATTTTTTTTTTTAACCACTAAAAAGTATAAAAACCATTCATAGCGTACCAAACCAGATGGTTGGCTGGATTTGGCCTTCGAGCCATAATTAAATCACCCCTGTTCTAGAGACATTGCATGCATAGTCAATTACAGATTCCTTCTGTTTCTTTGAATATTTATTTACAAACAGGCTCCATGCTATATGTAATTTCCTGCACTGAGCTTTCCCTGTTACAGTTTCCTCGTGGCCATTCCGTATCAATTCATAGAGTTACTTCCATTTTATCAGTCACACGACGCTCAGGCCC
>NW_024426008.1:21072914-21211337 GCF_017311325.1 Ursus maritimus | reverse complement strand
TGCCGTGACGTATTGAGGAGCATTAAGATTCTTTCTGGTCTTTGCCTTCTACGAGAAATGCTGCAGTGAATATCCTTGCACCTTTGTGCACCTGTGTGTCTGTCCGAATACATACACAAAGGAGGAATCAGAATGAACAATTCAGCATAAATTTCTGAGCAAAATTTCCAGGCAGAGATTTGGCAACTTTTGTTACAGGTCATGTCCAAGTCACACCAAAGGCCTGGGTGGTTCTGAATCTTTCAGGAGACATTTGTAATATGGGTCCCAGAAAATGTGGCCGAAATTTGTAGGTACAAGTATGTCTTAACTATCACTATGCAGAGTAGAGGAGGAAGTATTATACAGTGGACGCCTCCCTCAGAGGACTTGGAAGACTCCAAATAACCCTTTAGGGTGGGGATTAGAGGCTCCCTTACCACATGGAGGGGTTGACTGGCACTGCACAGAGCTGGAGAGGATAGAACGATGGGCTTTGGGGTAGGATATGAGAGGAAGAAATTTGAATTTTGACTAGGTGCAAAGAGATTACCTCCAGAAAAGATGATGAACTAATTTTATAAATTTTATTTTAATGACAGATATCACCCAAATGAATCTTGTGGGAATCATTTCATAGAGTAAATTGTTTCCCCTAAAGTGATTTATTTTATGATAAATCATATTTTGGATTAGCATATGGCAAATTAAATATATACATATAAAAAGCTTTTGCACCCAATATAATTGGTACCTTAAAAAAATACAAGTAGCATATAATCCAAAATCAGGTGCATCCTCGGTCCAGCAAATGACTTAGTCACTCCCAGCTTCTGTTTCTTCACCTCTAAAATAACAGGGCTGAGATAGTTGCTTTCTGTGGATCCTTCCAGCTTCATGACTATGCAAAATGTGGACATCTAAGAAATTCCCAGTAGACCAGTTGGTCCAGGAAGACAGGGATTATGTGTATTTTTTTTTCTTACTATGGTGTCCTCCTGCTACATAGAATAGCATATGGCATATAGTGGGCACCCAGAAACATTTGTTAAATGAGTGAACAATGAATATATCAAATGCCCATATTGCAAAACCTTGTGTTTTTGCATTTGTTGGTGATTATTGTTGTCTTCCTCAACTGCCATTCCTCTTTCCTCCTCTGTGATAGAAATCTGATGTTGTTTAAATATCTACCCTCCTCCACATTGCTGTAAGCTTCAGACCCGGTGCTACAAGGTGGCACTGGCCAATCCATGATTTCATTGATATTGCCTGTGATTGGTTTAAGCATGGTCTTGTGATGTAATTCTGGCCAATGGTAAGTCAGGGGAAAATTACCGCTGGGCTCTAGGAAAGTCTCCTCATTGATAAGAAGAGACTACTTGAATAAGATGTTCTCCCCATTGTTGCCATTTCTACTTGACTCCTGGAACTATCGTGTCCATTTTACAACCAGGTGAGAGCCAGTTGTGTACAAGCTGAGAAGCCCAGAGTGGTAGAGCAGAAATACGCAAAGAATTTGAGTCCATGATGACAGTGTTAAATCCTTGAGGAAACTAACTGTGGAGCGTCCTTGCCTCTGGATTTTTTATTAAGTGAAATGATAAAGTTTTTGTAATTTAGAAGTCGTTTCATTTTTTTGTTACTTGAGGCCAAAATCATCCAAATAATGTCACTGGTATAGTTATTATGCAGATGACTTTGGTGCAAATTAGAGTCTTCATTGCTTGTAACTTAGAGCTTAATAGGTAGAAAATAAAGATGTATTTCTCCTGTTTCATATGCTATGGAAAATTGTAGGAAGCAAAACCTGTTAAAATAGAGAAAAGTCTAGTGGTGATTAAAAAAATATATACCCATTGCAAATTTTATAAACCTTGTAGATATATTTCAGAATTGAGTAGTTTTAAAAATTATTTGTCAGGATAGATGTCGTAGAATATTTCCGATTTAAAATCGTTTAACATTTGCAATTGGTTACAGATTTTTTTTTTTGGCTTTGATTTTTTTTTTTTTTTAAGGCTGTAGGCAAAAGCAATCTGTTCCATATTTTATGTGAAATTCATGGCAAGAACAAGATGCTAGCATTAATAACCGAATTGATAAAACACAAAGCACCCACAGCTGTGTCAGTATCTTTAAAATAGAGAAATGTCAGTTCAGTGTTTACTTGGGGTCCCACCCTACAGGAAATTGGGTGCTGAGGCAAGCTTGCTAGAAGTTCAAGCCTCTATGTGATTAGCTCTAGTATTATGGGAGCAAATTGTAGGATTAGCTGAGGATAAACTATTATTAGACCTGTCAATATTCGTTAATTGCTGGATAATACATACGTCTCCCTTCTCCCTCAACACAGTGTCTCTCTCTCTCTCTTGTGAGCACTCCCCCCGCCTACACACATCTACTTGGAATCACAGCAATGGCACTCGATTGTGCGCTCCTCTTAAAGACCTCGCCAACTGAACTTTTGGTTAAAATGCATTTTTCCAGGCTTCTGGTGACAGGCGTCCAAAACCCTGCTTTTATGCTCTTATTCCAGAGATCTTTTTGCTTGTAGAAGGGACCATAGAGCTCTAAGCATAGAATTCCAAAGCCACACAAATGATGTCATTCCAGAAAAATAGGAACTGGATGAATGTGCTAGAAGAAAAGGCCCTTGAAACCTTCATTGACAGGTTCTACCAGTTGTAGAGAAGGAGCCTTTCCATTAAGTTACACGATCATGAGATTCTTAGTCATGAGCTGTTACAACTTTCATGACCTTATAACCACTGTTATTTACTTTATTTTCCTTTCTGCACCCCCCCCCATGTTTTCTGCCCCCATTCATTTGCCCTCTCTCTTTCTTGTAGGTTTAATGGGATGGACATTTTGCCTTTCAAGAGCACAAAAGTCGTCTTACAGCTTTCCACAGATAAAAGGTGTGAGGAGTTACCAGTGGGGCTGGATGGAAGGGAGTGATGGAGGTAGTGATAGGAGATGAAACCAGAGAATTTGTCAAGAACCCCACAGTGAAGGGCCTTGTGTGCTAACATGTAAAGTTTGGACTTATCCAGGCCACTTGGTCACGTAGCCTAAGAGTGGTAGGTAGGTCTAGGGTGGAGCTCAAATTAACTAAATCTAGGGCTAGGATGTTCTCCTTCAGTATGGGACCTTAACATGGTGACTTTAACCTCGGTGCCTGCAGGGGTCACCCATAATGCAATACTCTGGATTCGAGAATGTGGAAGGCATAGCTCAAGCCCCTCCTTGGGATGGGGAGGCACAGGCAGATCTGAGGGTGTTGGCTGAGGGGTCAATGGCAGGCGTGGGCAGAGCGAGTTAGCCTACAGCTTCTAAAGCAGAGGGATTCTGAGATCAGTTGCTAGAAAAGACCAATAGAAAGTGTGAAACCCATCCAAAAATGAGGGCTGGGAATGGATGATGCCCATGGATCGAGCAATAGGTAAACAAGGTAAATAACCTTGTTTTTATAAGCTCTGGCTGCAGAGAGGGTGCATGAGCTGGTCACCCTTGTTAAATGCACAGAGTTGGCACACAAAGCAAGTTGTAATGAACTCGTCCCTGGTAACCGAGATCACCCTCGCAGTATGCCATTTTCATGCCCCATGGAGGGTGCTTTCTGCTTAGGGTTCGGGAACTGGCATCAAGCAAAAGCACCTTAGCATGTGTTTTTTGTTAGGATGTCCTAAGGCCCACTAAAGAGAGGGGTGCCATTGAACATTTACGTTCTAAACATTCACTGGAGCATAATCCAGGCTTTAAAATTAATTTAAATATTCATTTGTTGAAACTTTCCTGCCTGAGAACGTTTTACCACTATGGTATCCTAAAGAATATCTTTGTTCTGGAAGAATCCGGCTAGAGAGAATTCACATCTAGGGACAAGACAGATGGCAGAAGGAAGAAGATAAATAGGACCTGAGAAAACCCCATTCCAACTGCTTCCTGGACTCAAAGGCAAATCCAATGCATGTTTCCAAGCAGGTCTTACAGGTAAACCCGTGTCCATTTGCTCTACTGGGGTTAATTTCCAGTCAAGTTGTTTGGGTATTAGAACGTAATGCTCCGATTTTGGCAATCTTGGCTTGCTTTTGGTAGAAGGATTAATGTTAGTATATGTCACCACAAGTAACCAGTTCTTTATTCCTCTGGTCCCTCTTGCCCAAACTAGAGAAGCTCTTCAAGGTCATTTCTCAGTGTCTGTACGTCATCCTCATTTCAACTTGGAAATTTTACCATACACTGAATTCTAGCTGATTCCCTGAAATGATCAAGGAACGCTTGCCCTGCGTTGCCCACAGACCAAATAGGGATGCAATCATCCAAGACTTGCTTTTGCTTGATGCCAGTTCCTGAACCCTAAACCTATGCCCTTTCGGGAAAACCTAATGTTCCAGTTGGCAATGGCACAGATTCTTTTCAAGTTAGTTGAGAGCCAAGAAAAGACCCAGTTCTTTATAAAATAGTTTGCAGATTTAGCAGCGTACTATATATGGGGGCACCAGAAATTTTTTAAAAATCTAAAATAAATGTACAAGGCTATGACTTTATATGCAGCAGGGTTGAGAAAGTCATCTTTTTCAATTTGTTGGAGACTGGAAACTTCTTTTAGAATCCTCAGGAACTTTGAGTCCTGCATTAAACACTGCCTGTTATCTACTAAGTGACCCAGTAAAACTACTGGGGGCTCTACACTTTCAGATGCAGGCCTGCCTGGCTGGCTCAGTGGGAAGAGCATGTGACTCTTGATCTCAGGGTTGTGAGTTCAAGCCCCATGTTGGGTGTAGAGATTGCACGCACAAATCCATAAACTTTAGACTTTCAAACATCATGACGATTCTAGATGCCCTCACGGCTTGCTCTTGGAAATGGGACTTAACAGAGCAAAATCTAGAATGAAGACTCTTGCTTCATCCTCTTTTCTTTCCTTCTCCTGCTTTTCTGCTTTTGTCAATTCCTTAGGATGGAGAAAGGGGGGCGGTGTTTGTCAAATAATCATTTTCCTCCTTCTGAAAAGGTCTGAAACTTTTCAGGAGGGCCACGTTTTCTGTCAGTTCACTCACAGTTGAGAATTGCATTCTTGAATGACTAACACTCCCTATCTTCTCCTGTTCCTATAAAATCCATTCTTGTGATTTGGAAATGGTCTGATAAACTTGGGTCGGAAACCCAACAGGTAGAATGGAAGCTTCACTCTGGCAAAGATCTTTGTTTTGTTAATGGAAATATCCCAAGCACTTAGAATAGTGTCAAGCGCAGAATAAGTGCTCAAAATATTTGTGGAACAATAATGAATGAATAAGGATGCAAGTATGTCGGTCATTAATTCAGCAGCTCCAGAGAGTACGAGGAACTATTGGAAAAGTAGATGTTCCTCTATCCTTGCCTCACGGACTGAAGAGGTTTGAAGCATGTAGTGGGAGTAGAGAATGGGTTGAGGAAAGGTTCAAGAAAACTTGGAACTTTTAGAGAACAAGGTTGGTTAAAGGAGAAGAAAAGTCATAAAAATGAACAAACAATGTATGCCCTAGAGAATTGAAAGCATAGACTTGAACAGAAACTAGTACATCAGTGTTCATGTCGCATTTTTACAATAGCCAAAAGATAGAAGCAACTCAAATGTCTATCAACAGGTGATGAATAAACAAAACATACCCTATGCATACAGTGAAACATTATTCAGCCTTTAAAAAGAATGAATTTCTGATATATCCCAAAATATGGATAAACCTTGACAGCATTATGCTAACTGAAATAAGTTATAAAGAAAGGAACGTACCGTATGATTTCCCTTACATGAGGTAAGGCGGACAAATTCATACAGAAAACAAAACTAGAGGTTACCGGGGGCTGGGAAGGGGAAATGGGGTGTGGTCGTTTAATGAGTACAGAGTTTCCATTTGGGATGATGAAGAAGTTCTGGAAATGGGTAATGGTGATGGTTGAACAACAATGTGAATGTACATAGTGCCACTAAACTGTATGGTTAAGGACGGCTAACATAGTAAACCTTATGTATATTTTGCTTTAAAAAATAATTCACAAAAACTGATATTTTGCTATGGCCACAAAGCAAAGGCAACTCCATCTTTTTTCTCTCTGTTCCTCTCTCTGGTACAGAGGACTGTGACATCAGACAGAATCGGCTCAGATCCAGACCCCCCACTTACTGATGGGGGCTTTGGTCAAACTAGGTGGCCTCTCAGAGTTCTAGCTTTCTCATTGGTAAAACGGAGAGGATAGAAACACTGAATTATTAGGATGTGAGGATAAGCATCATGTACAAGGGAGGCAGGCAACAAATGGTCATTTCATTCCTCTCCCACCGTCTCCCCTGTTCCCACATCCTCACCAGCCTGCCCAGCATCCTTCTCCATCTCTTGGATTTTCTTCTTCCATTTCACAAAATTAGGTTCCCTGATCTGGGTCTCGATCTCTACCAGATGGCGTTCTCCCTGGCTGGGCTCAGGGAAGCGTTCCCAGAGAGAAAGTAGTGCCCAATCCAGGTGTGTGTTTTGAGAGGTTTGTGTGCAGCTATGTCAGCTAGAGCTCAAGTTCTTCTCCTTGCGCCTCTGGTGCGGCGCGCTCAGCCGACACATTGCACAGTGAACCATGGAATCCACATCCAACCTGCTTCCTGGAACAGCATCTTACCTTCCTTACACCAAAGCCTGAAGGACCTTCCTCGACCCTATGGGTGGATGCCAGTGAAGTACTTGCTTTCGCTCTCTCTTTTATAGTTATTTTTATTAAAAAATTATGTGGGCGTAGTTTGAACAGTCATAGAGTTCTACAACGATTATAATGAAAAACTTGAGTCTCGCTGCTCATCCCTGATCCTGGCCACCCGAAGACAGCTGCGGTTAACCGCTGCCACCCTCACTACTCCTCTTTCACTCCGCTTCCTACGTGGGGAGATGTGATTGCTAGACCTTGTTGTTTCTTGAGTCGGATATTACCAACTGACTTCTTAGAATGAAAGATGAAAATTTTCCTCACTTCACTATCTTTCACTACTAGCTTGCTCCACTTTCTCCCTCCCTACATGCTTCCATTACACACTTTGGGATTGTATTAATAGTTAGTGTTTATATTTTTAGAACGATGTAAATCTTATTCCCAACTGCGGTATTTTTGATTTGTTATAAAATGTGTAGTATTTGTATTATTTTTCTTGTACAACTTCTTTTTATTCCCTTGGAAGTGATAATCACTGAAGTTGTGTGTGTGTGTGTGTGTGTGTGTGTGTGTGTGTGTTTACTATGTTGGAACTTCACTGAGCTCTTTGAAGTCTGGAAACTCATGTCTTTCTGTTTGAGTAAATACTCCTATTATTTATTTGATAATATTCTGTATTTCATTTTCTCTGAACTCTCTTTCTAGGCTGAATGCCAGTTCTCCTAGGCCCATCTTCTAGTTGCATGTATTTTGTCTTCTATTTTCCCCTTCTTTGTTTTTTGTTCTATATTGTGGAATTTTTTTTTTTCACCTTTGTTTTTGAGGCCTTCTGTGGACCTTTCTTTTTGGGTTACATCTTTCCACTTATTTGTGTCTTCTTTAATTTCTTTCATTAATGTATTGTAGTTATCAATATATATATGTCTTTTACCTCCTTTGTTAAATTTATTCCTAGCTATGTTATTCTTTTTGGTGCAATTGTAAATGAAATTGCTTTCTTAATTTCTCTTTCTGATAGTTCTTTATTAGTGTGGAGAAATGCAAGAGATTTTTGTGTATTGATTTTGCATCCTGCAACTTTTGTATCCTGAATTTGTATCCTACCTTTGGTGGGTTTTTTTTGTTTTTTAAGATTTTATTTATTTATTTGACAGAGATAGACAGCCAGCGAGAGAGGAAACACAGGGGGAGTGGGAGAGGAAGTAGCAGGCTCATAGCGGAGGAGCCTGATGTGGGGCTCGATCCTGTAACGCGGGGATCACGCCCTGAGCCGAAGGCAGACGCCCAACGACTGCGCCACCCAGGCGCCACTGTATCCTACCTTTGTATTCTGAATCTGCTTATTTCTTCTAACAGTTTTTTGATGGAGTCTTTAGGGTTTTCTATATATGATATAATCATGTCATCTACAAATAGTGACCATTTTACTTCTTTTTTCTATTTGGAAGCCTTGTTCTTTTCTTTTTTTATTTTCTCTTTTCCCCTTTCCTTTTCCTAATTGTTCTAAGATTTAGAATACTATGTTGAATAAAAAATGACAAGAGTAGGCATCCTTGTCTTGTTCCTGATCTCAGAGGAAAAGTTTTCAGTCTTTTACCAGGGAGTATATGGCCTTCATTATGTTGAGGTATATTTCTTCTGTACTTGCTTTGTTGAGAGTTCTTATCATAAATGGATGTTGAATTTTGTCAAATGCTTTTTCTGCATCTATGAAGATGATCATATGATTCTCGTCCATTTTTTAAATGTGGTGTATCATTGATTTGTGGATGTTGAATCCTCCTTGATCCTTGGAATAAATCTCACTTGATCATGGTGTGTGACTCTTTTAATGTGTTGTTGAAAGTGGTTTGCTAATATTCTGTTAAGGATTTTTGCATCTATTTTCAATGAGATATTGACCTGTAATTTTCTTTTCTTGCTTTGTCCTTGTCTGGTTTTGTGATGTTGGCCTCATACAATGAGTTTGGAAAAGTTCACTCCACTTCTGTTTTTCAAGAGTTTGAGAAGTATTGGTATTAATTCTCCTTTGAGCGTCTGGTAGAATTCACCAGTGAAGTCATCTTGTCCTAGAATTTTGTTTCTTGGGAGATTTTTGATTATTGATTTAATTTCTCTACTAATTGGTCTTTTCAGATTTTCTGTTTCATCATGATTCAGTCTTGGTAGGTCATATGTTTCTAGGAATTTATCCATTTCTTCTAGGTTGTCCAACTTCTTGGTGTATAATTGTTCATAGTAGTCTCATATGATCCTTTGAATTTCTGTGATAAGAGTTGCAGTAACATCTCTTACATTTCTGATTTTATGTGAGTCCTCTCTCCTTTGTTCTTGGTGACTCCAGCTAAAGGCTTGTCAGTTTTGTTTAACCTGTCAGAGAACCAGCTGTTGGTTTCTTTGATCTTCTCTACTGTCTTTTTAGTCTTTATTTCTGTTCTAACCTTTGTTATTTTCTTCCTTCTACTAACTTCGAGCTTCATTTGTTCTTTTTCTAGTTCCTCGAGGTATAAAGTTAGGTTGTTTATTTGAGACATTTCTTGTTCCTTGCATAGGCATTTATCACTAGGAACTTCTCTCTTAGAACTGTTTTTACTGCATCCCACAAATTTTGGTATTTCCATTTTCATTTGTCTGAGGGTTTTTTGTTCTGTTTTGTTTTTACTTCTCCTTAGATTTCCTCTTTGACCTATTGGTTGTTCAGTAGCATGTGGTTTAATCTCCACATATTTGTGAATTTCCCAATATTCTCCATGTGATTGATTTCTAGTGTCATACTATTGTGGTCAGAAAAGATGCTTGATATGGAGGTTTCACAATTCCAGACATTAAGTTATATTACAAAGCTGTAGTAATCAAAACAGTATAGTAGTAGCACAAAAATAAATAGGTCAATGGAATAGAATGTAAAACCCAGAAATAAACCCAATTTATATGGTCAATTAATCTTAGACAAAGGAGGAAAGAATATACAGTGAGAAAAAGATAGTCTATACAACAAAGGTGTTGGGAAAACTGGACAAGTACATGAAAAAAAAAAAAAGAAAATAGATCACTTTCTTATACCATATGCAAAAATAAACTCAAAATGGATTAGAAACCTAAATGTGAGACCTGAAACCATAAAAATCCTAGAAAGCACAGGCAGTAATTTCTTTGACATAAGCCATAGCAACATTTTTCTAGATAGATCTCTGATGGCAAGAGAAGCAAAAGCAAAAATAAACATTTGGGAGGACATCAAAATAAAAAACTTCAGCAAAGGAGAGAAGCAACAAAACTAAAAGCTAACCTACCGAATGGAAGAAGATATTTGCAAATGATATATCTAAGAAAAGGGTTAGTATCCAAAATGTATAAAGAACTGATAGAACTCAATACCAAAAAACCAAACAATCCAATTAAAAAATGGGCAGAAGACATGAATAGATATTTTTCCAAAGAAGCCATTCAGACGGCCAATAGACACATGAAAAGATGCTCAACATCACTCATCATCAGGGAAATACAAATCAAAACCACAATGAGCTATCACCTCGCACCTGTCAGAACGGCTGAAATAAAAAACACAAGAAAAAGCGTTGGTGAGGATGTAGAGAAAAAGGAACCCTGGTGCACTATTGGTGGGAATGCAAACGGTGCAGCCACTGTGGGAAACAGTATGGAGGTTCCTCAGAGTTAAAAATAGAACTACCCTATGATCCAGTAATCACACTACTGGGTATTTACCCCCCAAAATATAAAAACACTAATTCGAAAGGATACGTGCACCCCTATGTTTATTGCAGCATTATTTACAATAGCCAAATTATGGAAACAGCCCAAGCGTCCATCAGTAGAAGAATGGATAAAGATGTGGTCTATATATTCAATGAAATATTACTCAGCCATAAAAAAGGATGAACTCTTGCCATTTGCAACAACATAGCTAGAGCTAGAGAGTATAAGCAAAATAAGTCAGAGAAAGACAAATATCATATGATTTCACTCATGTGGAATTTAAGAAACAAAATAAATGAGCAAAGGGGAAAAAAAAGACAAACCAAGAAACAGACGCTAACTATAGAGAACAAACTGATGGTTATCAGAAGGGAGGTGGTTGGGGGTTGGATGAAAAGTGATGGGGGTTAAAGAGTACATCTATCATGATGAGCACAGAGAAATGTATAGAATTGTTAAATCCCTATATTGTACACCTGAAACTAATGTAACACTGTATGTTAACTATACTGGAATTAAAGTTAAACACTTAATAAAAAAGATGCTTGATATGATTTCAATCCTCTTAAATTTATTAAGAGTTGTTTGTGGCCTAATATATGATCTATTCTTTCTTTTTTTTTTTTTTAAGATTTTATTTATTTGACGGGGGATAGGAGAGAGCAAAAGCAGGGGGAGAAGCAGGCAGAGAGGGAGAGAGAAAAGCAAGCTCTCCACTGAGCAGGGAGCCTGATGCAGGGCTTGATCCCAGGGCCCTGAGATCATGACCTGAACTGAAGGTAGACGCTTAACTGACTGAGCCACCCAGGTGCCCCATATATGATCTATTCTTGAGAATGCTTTATGTGCACTTGAGAAGAACGTGTGTTTTATTGCTTCTGGATGGAATATTCTGTATATATCTGTCAAATCCATCTGGTCCAATATGTCATTTAAGGCTGATGTTTTCTTTAAGATTTTTTTTTTTTTTTTTTTTTTTTTTTTATTCAACAGAGATAGAGACAGCCAGCGAGAGAGGGAACACAAGCAGGGGGAGTGGGAGAGGAAGAAGCAGGCTCATAGCAGAGGAGCCTGATGTGGGGCTCTATCCCATAACGCCAGGATCACGCCCTGAGCTGAAGGCAGACGCTTAACCGCTGTGCCACCCAGGCGCCCCAAGGCTGATGTTTTCTTATTGATTTTTCTGCCTGGATGATCTATCCATTGATGTAAGTGGAATATTTTATTTAATTAATTAGAGAGAGAGAGTGAGAGAGAGCACCAGTGGGGAGGAGAGGGAGAAGCAGGCTCCCCGCTGAGCAGGGAACCCAATGTGGGGTTTTATCCCAGGACCCTGGGATCATGACCTGAGCCAAGGGCAGACGTTTTACTGACTGAGCCACCCAGCCACCCCTGTAATGAAATATTAAAGTCACCTGTGATTATTGCACTCCTATCTATTTCTCTGTTTCTCTTTAGGTCTGTTAATAATTTCTTTATATATTTAGGTGCTCCTATGTTGGATGTTTACATATTTACAAATGTTATATTCTCTTGTGTTGACCATTTATTATTATGTGACACCCATCTGTGTTTCTTACTATAGTCTTTGCTTTAAAGTCAATTTTGTCTGATATAATTATAGCTGCTCTAGCTTTTGGTTTTAATTTGAATAGAATATCTTTTTCCATATCTTTACTTTCAATCTGTTTATGTCCTTACATCTGACGTAAGTCTCTTATGGGCAGCCTAAAGGTGAGTCTTGGGTTTTTGTTTTTGGTTTTTTTGGTTTTTTTTAACCCTTTAGACATTCTGTGTTTTTTATTGGAGAATTTAGTTCATTTATATATAAAGTAATTATTGATAGGTATGTACTGCTCTTAAGGAATGTGGACTGTGGGCACCATCTTGGTGCTCTCCTTCTGTCTTGCTCCAGCTCACTGGTATATCCTAGAAAAGAGCTTATACACTTACCTGGAGCCCCAATTTTTGTGCCTGCTACTTGGGAGATACCTGCAGATTGGCCAGCAGGATTTATGCTTGTAGTCACACAAGACTGTATATATTTGCATACTTTTCAAAGTTTCTGCTGAGGGTCTGGCTTCCAAACCCTAAATTTAACTGCTGAGGTCCTCCCCTTTGGGATACTGACTTGGTTCATCCTCAAATACTGGGAGCTGTTAAAAATAGGGTGCTTGGACATATACAAAGGTTAGAGAACAGAGAGGTGAGGCAAGGTTGAATAACGAGGTTCATATCCCATACAAGGCCATTCCTTCAAGACTGGGAGAGGTAGTTGCTTCATCTATTATACAAAAACCAACACAGAATAGTCAAGAAAAATGAAGAAACATATTTGGAATATGTTCCAAGTGAAATAGTAAGATAAAACCTCAGAAAACAAAACCTTAATGAAACGGAGATAGGTACTTTACGCAAAGAGTTCTAAGTAATGGTCCTAAAGATGCTCAAAAAGTGGGGAGAAAAATGGATGAACACAGTGAGAATCTCAACAAAGAGAAGAAAATATAAGAAAGTACCAAACAGAAGTCCCACAGCTAAAAGCTACCAAAACTAAAATTACTGAAATAATTCAATAATTGAAATATACACTAGAGGGGTTCAACAGCAAACTAAATGAAGGAGAAGAAAGGATCAGTCAACTCAAAGACAAAGCAGTGGAACACACCCAGTCAGAGCAGCAAGAGCTAAAGGAGTTCATCACCACCAAACCAGCCTAACAAGAAATGTTAAAGGGACCTCTTTAAGCTTAAAAGAAAGGGCACTGATTAGTCACAAGAAAACATATGAAAGAGTGAATCTCACAGGAGAAGTAGGTCCATAGTAAAGGTAATGGATTAGTCACTTAAAAAAGCTAATGTGAAGGTTAAAAGACAAAAGTAGTAAGATAACTATAATTACAATAATTAGTTAAGGGATACACAAGATACAAAGCTGTAAAGTGTTACATCAAAAGATGTGGTGGGGAGAGTAACAATGTTGAGGTTTAGAATGTTAACAACTTAAAATAGACTGGTAAGCTTGCAAGTTGTTATATGTAAACTTCATGGTAACCACAAAACAAAAACCTATAGTAAATACACAAAAGAATAAGAGAAGGAAATACAAGCGTACCACTAAAGAAAGCCATCGTACCACAAGAGAGCAAGAGAAGAAAGGAACAGAGCGTAACCATAGAAATAGCTAGAAAAAAATTAATAAGATGGCAATAAGTACATATGTATCCATATTTTGGTTCCGGTATTTCTTTTCAAGAGCTTTTCTTATTCTCTGAATGTTCCTTTTAAGAGTATCCTATTCTTATTTTATATATGCAGTATCGTTTGTCTTCAAGCTATGAATTATAGAGATTTTTTTGGACAAGTTCTTCTGTTGTTGTTTCTTTCCATTGACATTTTTCTGAAGTTTTTATTTCTCTTTGCTTAATTTAGTCTATTTTTCTTTGTGGAATGTTTTTCTAATATTTTGAGTGATCGTTGGCTGTTTGTTCCTACTTAAGAATAATGGACTGAAATGATGATTAAAACTCTGTGCATGAGCAGGGCTTGGTGACTGGTGGTTTTTCCTACCCACGATTTGGCCCCGGAGCTGGCCATTTTTAGTGGAAATTCCAACCATTGGTAACTAGAGATCCTTTTTCTCGGTTTCATCAAAACCTCCAAATTCTGGCTGTGTGTGTGTGAAGATAGGAGTATAAATCTAGCTGAATCATTCTGGAAACTAACAGGATTTGAGCTCTTAAAATGGACAAAATGGATTCCCACCTTGCTTGACTTTCATCCAGTCTTTCTGGTTTATTACTCCCAGAGTGTAAACTTGGAGATTTCTATCAGGATTAGGGGGAAAAATCATCTGGACTCGAAGGAAGGTCTATGGGGCTTCTTACTTGTTGTTTGGGGGGGAGGTGGTGGAAATATTCTTTAAAATGCTGAATTTTAAAGAAAAATGGATGCGAAATGAATTCCCATTAGTAGAGACAAAGTTAAGTAAACTGTGGTGCAGCCGTGTCATGGCATATTATGAAGTCTATAAAATCACGATTTACATAAACATTTATTACATAGGAAAATAGTCATGTGTATGGCAAAAGTGCAGGTTATAAGATAAGTGTAATAGGATTGTGTTTTTTAATGGGAAAAAAACCAAGAACTTTCTCACTGTATAGTCTCTGTCTCCATAACCATTTCAGTAGTAAGACAAGGGATGTGTTGATAATATACTCTAGGGCACAGAGCTCTTTAGAAATGAAGACTGAAAAGTTGTCTTTTTGAAAATAATTTTTCCATCTCATACAGCTGTAATGAAATAGTTTTCCCAATATTTTTGGCTATTTATTTTCTACTTCTAATATTTTAATCTGTATGGCTCACAGATGTTTTTGCATGATTATTTGGCCAAATTAGGAAGTGGGAGGCAAGCCCTATGACACCAAGTTATCCAATACCCTGCAGCAAATATCGCTGGCAGGAACTCAGGAAATTGAAGGACTCTGGGGCCAGGAGACATATGAAATGAAAAGTGAAAGTGAGCGAGTTGCAAACATCTTTGGAAAAAACATAATTTTTGTTTTATTCCTGACCTTAAAGGGAATGCTTCTAGTTTATTGCATCATTAAGTATGAAATGGCTGTTGGTTTAACATTGCCATATGTTTTTATCATATTAAAGAAGTGGCCTTGTAGTCCTGGTTTTCAAATAATTTTTATTTAAAAAATTCTTGATGAATTTTACAAAACGCCTTCTGGGTGTTTTTTTAATTATAAGACTTGTCTCATTTGATCCACTGGTATGCCACGTTAGAGTATTTAATATTAAATTATCCTAACATAGCTAGTGAATTATGGCTTGGTCATGGTGAGTTATGTCCTTTATATCATTGAGTTTGATTTGGTAGCATTTGATTTGGGATTTTTCTTTTCATCTGCATTCATAAGTGACAGTGATCTGCAGGGGCATGAATGTGATTGTGTATGCACGCACGCAAATCATCACTGTCAGTTGTAGAACAGGATTATTTTACCTAAAAGCAGAGCACCAAATTCTTGAACAAAAACAGAAAAATGTACACTTAGAGATTTCAATACATTTTTCTCTCCATCATTGATAAGACAGAAAATCTGCAATGATGTAGCAAATTTGAATAACACTATCAACCAATTTGATCTGACCAAAAGGGGAATTCTCCACCTAACAAGAGCAGAATACACAGCCTTTCTAAGTGCCCATGTGACATTTATAAAGATAGACTGTACTCTGGGGCGCCTGAGTGGCTCCTGTCCTTAAGCGTCTGCCTTTGGCTCAGGGTGTGATCCCGGCGTTCTGGGATTGAGCCCCACATCAGGCTCCTCCGCTGGGAGCCTGCTTCTTCCTCTCCCACTCCCCCTGCTTGTGTTCCCTCTCTTGCTGGCTGTCTCTCTCTCTCTGTCAAATAAATAAATAATCTTAAAAAAATTGTATTCTTGTGTTTAGATCTTCATATATTCATCCCTAAGTATTTCATATTTTTGATGATATAAAAAGTATTTTAAATTTCAATTTCCAATTTGTATATTGCATTTGTATACTGCATCTTGCTAAATACACTTCCACATCTTAGTGGGGTTTTTTAAGTGATAGATTTTATAGGATTTTCTATACAGGTGATCATGTTATCTGTGAATAAAGAAAGTTTAGTTCTTCCTTCCCAATATGAATGCATTTTGTTCATTTTTTCTTGCCTTGTTGCACTGTCTGGACTCCTCAATACAATAGTGAAGAGAAATGCTGAGAGAAAACGTCTTGTTCCGGATGTAGGGGCAAAGCCGTCTGTCATTACTAAGTGTGCTGTTAGCTGTAAGCATTTGGAAAGTGCTCTTTGTGAGGTTGAGGAAGTTCTTTTTCTGGTTTGCTGAGAGTTTTTATCAGGATTAGATGTATTTTGTCAAATTCTACTTCTGTATCAGGACAATCATGTAGTTTTTCTTTTTTAATCTATTAATATTATAAATTAAATTGATCTGTTTTTAAATGTTAAGCCAGCCCTGCATCCTTATGGTAACCCCCATGTGATCATGGTTACATATTGTTGAATTTGGTTGGCTAACATTTTATTTAGAATTTTGTACATCCTTGTTCATGAAGAATATTAATCTGTTTTCTTGTAACGTCTTTGGTTACGGTATCAGAGTCTCTTGGAATGAGTTCGGAAAGATTCTCTCCTTTCAATTTTCTGCAAGGAGATTGGGCAGAAATGGCAGTATTTCTTTCTTAAATGTTTGGTAGAAATCACTAGGAAAGCCATTTGGAGGGCCTTGAATGCCGGACTCAAGGGCTTGGTCTTTGCTCTGAAACCTTCACAGGTTCCCATGGTAAAAGGATGATGTCCACAAAGTGTCTTTGGGGAAGATGAATCTGGCAGCTGTGGGCAGGAGATATGTTGGCAGCGAGGGCCTAGCTATGTGTACTAGGAACAACATTATATCCTTCCAAAATTCCTGCAGATAGAGTTTTGCTCAGTCTTTCACAGGGTAGAGGGAATTGCCCACACAGAAAAAAAAAGTGACTCCACTTGACGAAAATAGGCTGGAAGATACTTTTTTTTTTTTTTGATGAGGAGGCTATGAGGGGGCTGCAACTATTGTCACTTAAAAATGACCCTTGGTGGCTAGGGTTTCCAGTTCAGCTAAATAAATCCACTCCAGCTGGACACTTGCTTTGTGAACTGCCAAGTTCTTTACAGGTTTAAAGAATCATAAAAGAAACACAAATCTTAAGGACTTGCTGATAACATAATCCTGTCACGTTGCCCCCCAGCCCCCACCCCACCCCTGGACGTCGTGTATCATTTTGAACAAGGCCCGCCTCCCGTTCTGGGCATGGTCACCTACGTATCCCCTTCTGCCCCATTGATTAGTTAAGAACAATATTGAAACTCGATCATCTGATTGCGGCAGCCGCTCTTGGCGAGTTGCATTTTGTTGCATCAGCTCTGGGGCGAGGCGAGGCGAGGCCGGGCCGGTGCCAGCCAAAGAGCTTAGTACCCAAAGCTGCGGAACTAGCAACGTGAATTTAAGACTGAAATCATCGTATTTTACAAGTTCTTTTCAGCTCGTGGGTGTCCAAAATTTAAGTCCTAGAAGAACATCTTCCAACATTTTCTTTTGCACCGCAGCTCAACGCCTACCTATTAGCAAAGCAAGCACACTGTTCTAATAAAGTAATGTGCTGTTGGGAGGGAGGCACAGGTGACATCAATGGAAAATTCAATGGATTAGGGAATGGCTTTCACTTGGCATCAGTGTGAATGACTGAGTATTGTCAATATGGGTGGTGTTATTTTAAACACAGAACATCCTGCCCAGTGAGTTTCATTGTAAATTGTGAACCAAAAGTCCATGATGTTACACTTCCATAAAATTTCTTTCTGGGAAGTGAACCTGCAAAATGTACACAAGGTAAATGTCTTTTTTTTTTTCCAAACAGCCCTGGGCGGGGGGGAGCTCACATTTGGATAGTACACATCTGCTGTCCCATCTGGTCCTTGTAACATCCATGTGGAAGTGACTAAGTCGAATTTTATCATTGACTTATTTTACAGTTGAAGAAATGGAGGCTTGGAGGTGAACAGAATTTACCAGCATTATAAAGGATGTAAGTGGCAAAGCAGAGATTGGAATTCAAATCTCTTCAGTCTGGCTTCCGTGCTTTTACCGCTATGGCGCATTGCCTCTCCAGAGTGAAAATATGGATACGGTGATTAAGAGCTTACCAGTTTGCAGAACTCAAAATACACGCACCTGGTATGTAAACCAGGTAAGCCACTACTATACTGCTGGAGGTGAACATTTTACAAATAAACTCCCAAATGTTACATTTCCATAGAGTAAGAACTGTTGTGTTTTGCTATTAAGTGAGATATTCTGTCCATGAATACACTTTTGTTGGCATTTTGGAGAATTTATGTATAGAATCTTAGGGAAAAGGAGACAGTCCTAGTAAATGTGAATTTATTTAAATGTATAAATCAGAAATTCCTAACCTGGGCGTGTAGACATTTTTTAAATGCATAGATAGGCACTAGGAGGGTTTCCTGAAATTAAATATAAAAAAAGATGAGTGCCTACTCATGTTTTTTTCTGGGCGTATTCTTTGGTTCAGTAGACTTTTAAAGAGAGGTCTGTTTCATGAAGAACTTTTGTGAATTACTCTGATGGACACAGAAACAGTTCCTTCTTTCCCCCACCAACGCAGTCCGCAAAGACTTTTCCATCTCTTGAGTTTTCTGTGAGCTTATTGTCCACCTGCTACATTGATCTGGTGTCCCCCGAGCGTGGTTTGCTTTGTTAATTAACTGTATGTGTAAGTAAGAGGGGCCGTATCTCAGTCCCCTGTGTGTGTTTCAGGATCCCCAGTTGGGGTAGATGTTTAATAAATCACCAATTCAGGAATGTTGACTTTCTGCAATCTGATCACTAAGTCAAATGTTATCATTGACTCATTTTGCAGATGAAGAAACGAAAGCATGGAGGTGAAGAGAATTTACAAGATTATCAGGCAGGTAAGTGGCGAAATGAAGATCGGAGCTCAAATCTTTTAAATTCCTAGAGCACATGCAGGCTACGGGATCAAGACTTCTTACAGCCATGCTTTGTAAGGTACTTCATTTCCAAGTCAATTCTGAATACAAAAATGAAGTTAACAGGTGTGCTTTTCACGTTACAGGGTAACCTTTAAATAGTCTCAGCAGTACATGGGAACCGAGATGGGGTTACCTCATTGAGTGCAATTCCCTTAGCTGGTTGCGTGTTTGTTTCAAAGGTGGTACATTTGGCTCTAAGTATGGGCTATGAGAGTTTCTTATTAGGACAGCCCCGGAGGGTCTCGAAATGGTATTAACTGGCAGGTCAAATTACTATGTTCCCTGATGGAACACTTAATGATATGTTGCCGTTTGAAAATATTAAGTCTCCTCTCAAGGATGTAAGGTTTGCTATGGTGGTATGTATGCCAAAGAGCGCTGTGCACCCTGAACGTAAATTCGCAAAAGGACCTCCAACTTGCGTGGGGTGTGGGACGTCATCGAAATCGACAAATGAGTTCTTGAGGGAACATCTTTCAAGAGACAATGTGCAGTTGAGGGTATGCTCGCTCACAAAATACTGCTTGCATTCATGGGCTCCATGTAGTTCAAGAAATAGTATTCGAGCCCTTAGAAAGTGCTTCACTTTGTGCTCCCCATGGTGTGTGTGTATGGGGGGGCGCAAAGTTTACCGAGATTCAACTCTTGCATTAAAGAAGTTGTATTTCATTCAGTCAGGAAACTACACACATAAAAAATAGATAATCTCAATATAATGATGTATGTATTATAGAATTCTGGATAGGCAAGAGACACGTGACTCAAATTGGGGCAACAGGGAAGCCTTCCTGGAGGAGGTGATAGCTGAACAAATTTTGGAAGAAGAGTAAGAGCCAAGCAAGAAAGATGAGAAGGCACTGAGAGCAGAGAGAAGAGCATCGGCAAAGGGACAGCTTTGGGTAGGAAGCAGCCCCGTGTGTGAGGTTGGGGGCGGGGCGGTGTTTGAGGGGGAATTACCAACAGTTGAGCATTGACAGAGCATGGAGTCTGGGCTCAGGGAGGCACGATATAGGAGAACTGAGTAGCAGGGACCAGGTCATGGCAGTCTTGAGCCTGAGTCTAAGGACCTTGGCTTTTGTGCTGTAGGCAAAATGAAGTCATCTAAGATGGGGAGTGATGCTGTCGTATTTGTACTTTGGATTCCATAGTTTGAAATACTCCAGGCCCTACAGGCCATGGCTATAATAAATTCTCTACACTGACTAACTAGCAAAATGCTGGGTACGTAACATCTAAAAAGCCAAGTGACTTCACCTAATAAATTTAATAATTTGTGACATCATATGGAGTCACTCTGCGCCCTAAGCACCGTGTAGTTTGGGCTGGAACTTGCGTTCTCCATCCTGTGGAAAGTCCACTGTCCCAGCTGAAGAGTTCTGAGAGCTTACGCTCTGTGGGTCGAAGCTCTTGCAGCTACCAAGTTAGTTCAGTTGAGTTTCTGCATTGTTCTTTAAGTCCCTTTCTTGTTGCGCCATGCCAAGCCCAGACCTAGGAATGGGCTCCTTTATGGACTTTCATCAAAAACCAGTCCTACCAGCTGTTGGGATGCCATACGCTTGACCAAAGGGCTGGAGAGGAAAGAACGTCGGGGGCTCAGAGAATGTGACCAGTCCACAGTCTCATAGGACATGTGCCTGTCATCTGCCAGCTTGAGCCCCAGTGTCCATTGTGCGCCGCCTTGCTCCTTCCCAGCTCTTCCCCACCCCCAACCCGAGCCCTCTCTCCCTGGGGTGCAGCACCATTCAGCCATCTGTAGCCCACTCCCCAAACTCAGCCCAGCATTCTCTTGGCACATCCAAAGGTTTTCCTTCTCTGGCAGTATAGAAATTTCCCTTCCAGGGACATTGGCAACCCTCCTTCCAGGGCAAAAGGAGCTACAGTTAGTTTGAGTTTTAAGTAATCTTTTTCCAGCCCAGTTCGTTGGATTTCTGAGAGGCCGTGGGATCCTGTACTGACTGGTGTGCCACTTTTGGCAAACTGGCACTATTAATTAGGCCCATTGAAATCTTATCTGCCTCCTAATGGAGACAGTTCACAGAGGGCTGGAACACAGTGCCTGCTGCAGGGGAGGGAGAAGCGAGGGGAAATGCACGTAGCCTCTTTTCTCAGCCTCCTCTCGGGAGGCTCCCGGATCCCTAGATACAGAAGCTTGCGTTTCTTTCCTGAATGGAAACAGGTACTGGGGCTAACGTCTGAGAAGAGGCTGCTTTTTCCGTTTCAAAGCTGTTTGTTAATATTTGGCTTCTATTCTGTGACATGCATGGGCGCCCTTCAGAACATTACCTCACTTCTCAAGACATTAAAAAAAAATAAAAAGGCTTTTCCTCAATTTTTGGGTTCTAGGAGGTTCTTATTTTCCAAAACAGTGCTCTCTTTTGTTTTTTATACTAAAGGCTCACAAGCTGTTGCTGAATTTTGAGGCTTCTTAAGGGCGTGATTGTTACTCCGTGGGTGACTTGGGGCATTGTCTGATGAATGGGGGTCTCCTTGCTGGGTAACCTCAGGCAGACATTTTCTGCTCCCCCAACTGGGGCCTGTGACCAACTTAATCAGACAAGTACCGGACTCCGTGACCTTGGGGTCTCTTTTAAACCAGGACCCTAAAGTTTCTTAAGGAAAGTAGTTTGGATGATTCTCCAATGCCTTTAAGGAGAAGGCGGTAATATGGAAAATATACAGTGGTTATAGAGGGAAAATGCTCGATCTTGTCTAAAGCCATTATATGTGTGTGTGTGTGTGTGTGTGTTTGTGTTGCCACATGTAGAAAATATGCCTCCACGGGACGTTACTTCAGAGCTCGCACAGAACTCTGTACCAAAATGACTCTGCTAAGATGTGGACCTGGATGGACTCTACCTTGAACGTGGCAAGAACTCCCTCTAAATGGGCGAAAGGCTTGTGCTTGTGTGGACTGGGAATTACGGTCCAGGCTCTTCTTTTCTTCTAGATTCAGACTTCCTTTGTTAGGGAGGAGAAGCACGGCTTGCTTCCTGGTTTCCACGCAGTGTTGTTGAGTTTTTGCACCAGTGCTAGGGTTGTGCCTGTCACCCTTGCCCAGTCTGGGGGCAGCCAAACCGATAGCCTGCAGACGGAGAGCACAGCTGAGATGGGAACCGGTGAGGTTCTCCTGAATGAGGAGACCATCTATCATGACCCATTGGCCACTCCTGGAGAAAGCTTGGGCACGTACCTGCCTGACATGACAGGCCAGATGTGGGGTAGAGCTGTCTTGTCTCCCCTCCAGCCCAGCCCGAGCCGTGGCCATCTACGTGCTCTTCCGCCATAGTCAGCTGCTTTATCTCCCTGTTTCCATCCTTGCACCCCTGCAGTCCGTTGTCATCAAAGCAGTCAGCAGGATCCTTTTAAGATGGGAAGTCATTCTGCTGCTCCCAGACTCTCTAAAGATGTCCCATCACGTAAAATCCTAAATCCCAATTACGGCCCCAGAAATCTACATCATTCGGTCTTTATTCTTCTCTGCCACGGCTGCTCCCACCTATGCGGCTGCCTTGCTCTGTGATGGAGAATCAAACATGTTCCTGCCTCTGGACTCGCACCTCTGCTGTGTCCTCAGTGGCCTCACTCGCACACTTTCTGGTCCAGGGTCTCTACTCAAGTCACATCCTTGGAGGGCTTCCTTGATCACTGTGCCTAAAACAGCACAGTGGATCATTCTCTATCCCCTACTCTTGTTCTGTTTTTCTCTGTAGCTCTTATCACTAGCTGGCATGTGAAATGTCTATTCTGTGCCCGACGCCAAGCTAGAACGAGCTCCGGCGCCTGAGAAGTAATGCTGGTTGTTAACTAGTTACCTAAAGCCATCCGCCGGCATTTGCAAGCCCGACTCAGTAAATCACAGGACTATTCCTTTGGGGTCAGACCAGAAGGCAAATTTGCTTATGGCTTCCAAAAGAGAATCCTCAGCAAACTTCACATGTAAATGGGTGAATTTAAGAAAACCGAAAGGACCCTGGGTTTAAAAATACGGTCTGTCTTCAATCAACAGGCGGCAAAAATGCCTCTGAATGAGAGACTACAACATCAGTTAAATGTTCAGAACCAAAATTTAGCATTCTCCCACGTTTCCTAGCTTACGGGCCCATCACATTTGCTGAGCATGTTGAACCCAAAGAGCCGGCTAACACGACCTTCCAGAGTGGTACGAAGTTCAGCGTCTTCCTCTCTCATTGATGAAACAGACCTCTCTGTATAATTGGTGAACTCGAACTTGAACCTGTGCCCTTGAATCAGCAGAGGGTCGCACACGCAAGGCTTTCTGCAAAGTTGACAGGTGCGGGAGGGTTCCTCTTCATTTCTTGGAGTAAAAACAGATTGCCAAATGCCAGCATTTCGAGGGGACACCCGAGAAGGAACACTCACAGGTGGGATTTAATGTGAGCACACAGACCAAAATCAGATCTCCAAGAAGACATAAGTGAAATTAACTCTTTTTTAAAGAAATGAATCATGACTTTTTGGCACTAGAGAGGAAGACAGGAGTTCCTTGAGCAAAACACTTTATGAGTGTTGCTTCTCGCTCATGGGAACCCTGTGCAGGTGGGTGTTCTAATTTCCACAGGAGGACAGGGCTTGGATGGTAAGCAGCTTACCTGCAACCGCCCCTAATACAGAAGGGGGGGGGACACCTCCAAACTCACTGCATTCCTGTCACTGCACAGTCAGTATTCATCTACCGTTTCATTCATTAAGCGAATCATTGCATTCATGAAGGACTCACTCTTGAGCTTTCAAAGATTTTTTTTTTTGGGGGGTGGCAATTTCTTTTTCGCTCAACTTATTTTCCTCCCGCTGCTTTTGTGGATTCCCTGAGCCAATCTCAAGGGTTAGCTCCCAACATGATTGTAACAAGTGGGAGCTCCTGCTCTGACAAGTTTCAGATGGAGTATCTCTAAGGCTTGCAAACAGGCTTCTCCTACGTGAATTTCAACACAAACCACTTAAGAACTGATGAGGGGAAAGTATCAAAATGATTTTACTTGCTTGTCAAGGCCTGTCTTGTCCTGCCACCCCGGGGCTTCCTCCCTTTGGCCAGGAAGCATGTGTTAGACTCTGTCACCCACTGGGAGCAGGGAGGAGGCTCTGGCCTCACATTGCCTGGTACTAGTAGCGTTCGTTTTCATTTCTTCCATGGGAAGCATGAGTGTGAGAGGGTGGTGTTTTGGCTACTTCTAGTGAGAAACTAACTGTACTTCTACGTATGGCAAGAAAGGGGACATCTCCCATCCTTTCAGCTTGACGAGGACTGATCTAGGTGACCCGCGCTGTTGTCCAGAAAAGGGTGACTGGGCCATCTTCAGTGATTCAATAGCAAAGAGGAGAAAGATTTGAGGAAAAGCTTTTTGAAAAGTTGTGTAGAAAAATGAAAGGCTTATGACAGTCATCTCAAAAATAAACTTTTATTTAAGTTACATGTACAGTTCATTAATAAAAGAAAAATGCTTATCTACTGGTCAGCAGGACTGGACGCACTCCAACATGCGTTTCTAGAATTCTAAAGATCCTGAGCATGGTAACGTGGTTGTACGCTCTGGGCTCCTGAGGCATTACACGCTCTTAAGTCACATTTTGGTATTGAATGACATTCGAAAGGGGCCAGATTGTTTTTTTCAAAGCCAGTCATTTTGTGCAAAGAATTCTTTCCCCCCTGCGCATGTGTATAAATTGAGAGATAAGCAGGTCTCGGGTTGATTCCAGAATACCTAAGATCCATCAGTCACTTGACCCAAGCACAGTTCTCCCTGTCTTCTTGGGCATGTCTTTCCTTTTTTTTTTTTTTTTTTTAAGATTTTATTTATTTATTTGACAGAGATAGACAGCCCGCGAGAGAGGGAACACAAACGGGGAGTGGGAGAGGAAGAAGCAGGCTCATAGCAGAGGAGCCTGATGTGGGGCTCGATCCCACAACGCTGGGATCACGCCCTGAGCCGAAGGCAGATGCTTAACCGCTGTGCCACCCAGGCGCCCCAGGCGTGTCTTTCCTTATGAGAGCCTTATGATGGACGTTTGGTTGTGATACAGCTTGTTTTCCCCAATATCTTTATATATAGGAGGGAGGTTGCATGTCCATAAATTCCTTCAGGGGGTCTTTATCTTTTACTTTGCAATCCAGTAATCTACTTCTACTTCACAAGGAACATAATTCTGGAACTTCTGGCATCTTGAGGCATGGGCACATAACTACCAACGTTCTGTGCCGACCTGATACAGCACTAGTGTTGTTCTTTTGGTCTGACGCCATCTTGAACGCCAGCCATTAAGAGCATCTGAGACACCAGGAAACTGCTAAAGGATCCTACTATCAGTAGTAAAGGGGACTCTGCAAACCTGCAGTGTGATGTCCAGCTTAACCTTTACACAGCTCTGCCTCCTTTTCTGAGAGGGTATGGAGGTAAGCACACAGGGTTTGGAATCCCTATGTCATCTGTGGTCTCAGTTTTTTACATCTATAAAATGAAGACACTTACCTATTTGGGTTGTTGTGAAGATCACATAAAATACATGCCAGCGTTTATTGAGCACATTGGTAAGCTATTAAGAAGTTAAGGGGATTCAAAGAGATTTAGCTGCCATCCAAAGACTGTGCAGGCCACCAAATATCTGTTTCCATGTTCCAGGCATTAAAGTCAAAAGGTGGGGGTAGAAGCACGCCAGCTACATGTCTTAGGGTTTGAATCATGTAACCCTTGACATTTTTTTTTTAACTCTATAAAGGTGATTTCACTACCTGAATTTCACACCTAGATCTCATCAGATGGGTGTAGTGGAAAATACTTGGGACAGGGTCTAATGCATGTATGCTCAATAATGAGTCAAGGTACTGTAACTCCTACTGGTAAAGTCACATACCAGTTTCTAGGTCATGCCAGAATGAATACAAAGAGAGGCATAGCATTGAGAGTCCTCTCCAGCAGTGACACTTGCCTTGCATCCACTAAATGCCAGACACCATGCTGAGCCCTTCTGCATCCTCCTTAACCCTCGCCATGGCACGCCAACACGGTCCCCATCTTGCCCATCTGCCGAGGGGATCAGCAGCTTGCCCAAGCTACCACATCAAGACTGACACCAGAGTCCTTGCTTGGGAATGTCCTTGCTGACAGTCTAACTTTCCCCTTAAGCACAACGATAAAGAAAACTATTGATGATGTGCCCAGGGCACCCTGCAGAGTCTGCACCCCACCTTCAGCCTGTTTGACGCTGGCTTCTGTGACCCTGGATGGAAGGTTTACAGGGAGACTGTCAGTTTGTGGTCCAGTTCATCCCTGTTTTTTGAATGAGCCAGGCTTGGAAACGCTCGACGGATTTGGGAGGTACAATAGAGAGTTGAGACATTTCTGTCAGCTGTTCCTTAATAACTGTGGACCCCCACTGCTAATTCTGATTCGGCTTTTGATCTATGAAAGCAGACCAGGATGGTGTATGCACAAAAAAAGTCCTCTGTGTTTGGAAACAAGGTATATTTGAAGACTTTCTCTACTTCTATGTATTCCTGAACCTCCACAAGTTAGGTCCACGGTATGGCAGAAATGTGAACATATAATTCCCAATTTTTCCAAAGAGTCAGGCTGGATACTTGATGGAACCGAGGAGCTCAAACTTGGTGATCAAGATTAGCAGGTTGCAGTCTAAATTCTTGGACCTAAGTTATCACAGCAAAAGTGCATATGCTTCTTGCAAGTTTCCCTGCTGAATCAAGGGTTCCAGTTCCATTTGGGCTCAAAAGAATAAACTGCTTCACTAGGTAAGAATTCTAGGAAATTCCTCTAGTTACATTACACGACACAGAACACTCCACCAGAATCTTTTGCTTTGGGGGTGCGGATAGTTAAACGTTATACTTCAGTTAGTTCCCCATTTCTCAGTATTAAACTAAGAAGTTCTTTAAATGCCCTATAGTTTTGCTATTTAAAGCCTTTCTTCTCTCTCTCAATCACTCTCCTTTTTTTTTTTTTTTTGAGAAGGGCTATCTGACTTCCAAAGGTACAAGGAACAGAAGTAAGTGCCAAAGTTGAAGCCCCTCTCTCTCTCTCTTTCTCTTTCTTTCTTTTTTTGCCTTGTGTTCATCAAGAATAGAACACCATAGGCTTGAAGATGATGCCATGGCTCTAATTTAGCTATAAGAATGTCTTCAAGGAGCTGGTTGAACAACTGGGATTTTTTCTTGCCAAATAGATAGCTTGTAAAGGCCACATAAGAATTCGGACTCAAGGACTTGGCTGGATTTCTATACGAGAGGCCACAAATTTGTTTACTCATCTTTTATCAGTCTTGGTAGCAATTGCTAAAGTCTCTGGAGGACCCAGGTTCAGTGACTTTGTATGACACATTTAACTCCAAACACCCCACTTTAGTGT
Organism: Ursus maritimus; assembly: GCF_017311325.1. NCBI lineage: Eukaryota > Metazoa > Chordata > Mammalia > Carnivora > Ursidae > Ursus > Ursus maritimus. The sequence goes on along the minus strand of NW_024426008.1, from coordinate 21,183,969 downwards.
TAGATAAGCTTCCTATTTTACCTCTTAACTAATTCTCATCTTCTCTAGTCAACTCTACAGATAGAGCAAACTCACACCAGTATGTTTCATATGAGATTCTTACAGTTCTTTTGTGGATACTAAAGCCCAAGGCTTCTAGCTCCTCATGAGCTAGGAGTACACGCTGAATTAACTAGCCTTATCGGCTATTCTGATTTCAGTAGAAATACCTTCATTTTTTCAACTCTTACGGTAGAGTTTCTATCCTTGGTTACTTCCTGGGGGTTAAGCAAGGTAAAAGAAGGAAATACTTTAGGCTCTTTGAAGGTTGGAGAGTGGGACCTAGAACTTAAAAGAACACAGTGGGGACTGGGGTCTAAGAGAAGATGATAGAGAATAATGCTTGATGTTGTTCTTAAAAACTATGGCTTTGGGCCTTAATGTTAGTACTCCACAGTCCTTGTAATGGGGGAACACACTGCTATCTTCAAGCTCCCTAGGTGGGAATTTTGTATCGTTCCAGTTAAAAAAAAAAGAAACAGGTGGGTTTTGTATCATAGCAGGGTCAAAGTACTGGTCAACCAGATGGCCTTCAGAGTTGAGCTACGATGTACGCTAGCCTACTTATCACACAGGCACTTCAGATACCCTGTGTCGGCAGGCCGATCCTGTTTAGTGTAATGACTATTTGCAGAGGAAGCAACAGGTGTACAACACAGAGTCCTACCTTCACAGCTACAGCCTTGTCCTTCTGTATGTCAGACTTGCACACGTGCCCCCCCCAAGCCACTTACACACGAGCCCATGCCTATTGTTTCATTTTCATCCATTTGAAAATCCTAACAGGGTATCTATGAAACAATACGGCAGAAGCAACTTCATCTAAGATCGTTGGTCTCCACCTGAGCCACAAGCAAGTTGTCAACTGCCTTACTTACGTTCTGGGTGCGAGTACAATAGGCATCATCCCCCCATCCATTTAGTTACTCAGAACATCTCTTCATCCTCTTGTTCCTGCATTGGTCAGTGAGCCCCAAGAGGAATCACATCTACAGCTGACTCCCCACCTCCCTTTGGAATTAGAGCATCTTCCCAGGGCTCCAAACCTCATGTCTTCCCTTGTTTGCTCACATCCTGAGACTTCAGAGAAAGGCAGTAATGGCCAATCTGATGGAAAACTTATTTAAAGCCCTGTGCTCCTACTTCTTCTGCCCAAATTCCTTATCCGTTCGTCATACTAAAAATTTCAGACATTGTCCACAGAAGGATCCTATGCCAGCCAGACTGAAAAATAGGAAGATACTGCAGATTCTCCATGAAGTCCCATTGGAACAGTGGTTTTTCAAACTAGTTGACATCACAATCACATGAAGGGCTTGTGAAAACACATTCCTGAACCCCACCCCCAAAGTTTCTCACTCAGCAGATCTGGGAAGGGGCCTGAGAACTTGCATTTTTAACAAGTTCCCAGGGGATGGAGATGTTAACCGTACTGAGAACCTTAGAATGTTCAAGAATGGCACTACCTGTTACCTTTCTAGCTCTCTTCATGGTAGATGGTGTAGACTCATCAAAGACGAACATGCTTTGCTCAAGGACAAGCTCAAGGACAAGAAGGCACTTGTCCTGGAGCAACATATAATGACAGAACATGGAACACACAGACTTAAGTATGAAGAAGCAGAATTGCTAGAAATCTTAGCATAGGTTTCTAGATCAGGAAACAAATGATTCAGAAAAGGAACCTGCCTCTAAATAAGAGAAAGTCTAGGTACAGGCTAAGCTAGCTTCTTTTACAAAATAAATATTTCAGGAGTGGATATTAGGGGGTACCTTGTTCTTTTAGTACTTGGCTGTAAGAGAAACTAGCCAATTTACAGGCCCAGTTACACAACGTCAAGCTCTATATCTCTAGCTCATCTATTTAGTTAAAACGCTTGATGCTACTTAGGCCATTGACAGAAGTTTATCCTGGAGGAATAGGCACAAACCATGGTTAAGCTGCTTGGTTTAATTGTTTTAGCACTTGAAAAAAAAAATGTACAGTAGTTTGAACACTCAGTCTTTGCAAACCTCCACTGAGGTCAAAGATTTCATTCATACGTACAAAATTAGTTTACAAATTTTTTGGCAATTTCATCTTAGTAACCCGTTTTATCCTATTGCCATTGTCCCAACCATTGAAAAAGTTTACAATAATTTACATAGAAATATTTTCAAAGTGCTTAAGAATAGTGATTGTTCTCTGGGCTATTTACAGATGGTCTATACAGTGTATGTACAGATGGTATACACTATAGCACAAGTGTCATTGCTGGAATATGGCTTTCTAGGGAAAGTGCATATTTGGCCAGATGTGGCAATACTGTCTAGAAACTCAAGGGTTAGATACTTGGTAACCACATCCAAAGCTGAAGTAGAATGTGGACAGGAATATTTACAAAAGTACTATAAAAACGGTCAAGTATACAAGCTTGATCCACGTAAAGATATCTTGATGTTCTTCCAGACCGGAGGAAGAAGGACTTCAGGTGCTGGCTTGGTTACCATTTCGAAGTGGAGGGTTATTGGTTTTAGACCCCAGAGGCCAAGACTTGTCTCTGAAGTCAAGCTAGGTCATCGTCTGTGCTTACAACCGATATCTGTGGAAGATAAAAAGGTACAGGATGAGCTTGGTGACCACTCATTGGTAGTAGTAACTCCAGTCTCTCGAATGGACCGTGCTTTCGACTCGGTCATCCAAAGACCAAAGGGACATGGAAGGGAAGTCAGATGTAAAGCAGTATTGAGTCGTGTCACGGATGCATTTTCACTTGAATCCAATGGTATCTACTTGGTAGAAAGAGAAAATAGTGGAGCTGATCCTGCCATTCCCTTGAAGAATCTTAAACGTTGGAGAAAAATAGGGAAAAGACACATGCGGGCCATGAATGGACCACCATTCTTTGTTTGACCAGAGAGCTTGAGAGGGAGCGCTGAGTGCTTGTTTTGTTCAGACTGTTCCCTAAGTGAAGGCCAAATGCTCCAGTTGGGTTTCAACTGAAGAACAAGGGACTAACTCTCCTGCTGAAAAGAAGCTGGCTACAATAGGCAGGATAGGCCACTTTCAAGCATTTGGTAATGATGGCTAAAGGAATCTTGCTCTGTATGCTGACTTTAAGTCAACTCCCCTGTACAGGATATGCAAACTTTAAAGTGTCCAGGAAATAGCTGACTTGACAGTTCACATAGGAGCCCCTTGGTTCATGCTACTCTTCACACAGAGTTTCTATAACCAAAAGATATCTCCAGTAGTATAGTGATGACCTTAGGTTGACTTACTTGTCATTCTGTCTGGGGCAGATGCTTGTCAGCTGACTGGCATGTGTTCTAACAGGCTAGACTGTCTAATCTCCAGGTTTAGTAGGTCTGTTTGGTGGCTTTGTGATCCTAATGGCTCTTCCTAGCCCAAGCAGCCATAGCTTGAGTTAGTGGTCTCCTTCCCAGAAAGTCCTATCGCAAGCCAGGGTGTATCAAGACACAAAGCTGACTTACTGCTGGGTATGTGTGTCCAACAGAAGCACTGTGTCTACCAATGTCTATTGACAGGTCCTCTTCAGTAGTCTTCAAGTACACAGGATTGTCAAAGTTCATGCTTTTCATGTTCTTGTGTTGCCAGTTCCGCCACATCAAGTAGCCACCGACTGCCGCCATTGCCAAGAGCACTGAAAAAAAGTGAGAAGGTGGCTGAACAGGGTCTAGTCTCAAAACATACAAAAACAGGTCAAGTTCAGGAAACCTTGAGACTTGATGTTAATAAAAATTTCATGGTGTAGGAAGCTAGCATGACTAGATGTTAAACTATAAATGGGCCAGGAGCTTAAAACAAGTTCAGAGCAGTGGTCAAGTATTATTCTGTGGACTGGTGCTAAGTTCAACACATCCGTTTGGGCAAGTGTAGAGTCCTGGGCCCCAGCCCAGGCCAACTGAATGAAAATTCCAGAAGTTTCTGGAGCGCTTTTCCAGTGGTCCCCCAGGTGTGTTAGCTAAGCTTGGACTCCAGTGTTCCAGGACAAAGTGACCATTACAGCACAGGGCCTTAGAATGCCCATGCCCGATAATTGCTCTAGATGTTCTTCTCCCTGAGCTTGATGATGCTTACCTATTTTTAATTTACTCTCTTCAAGTCCTACAACTCCTCAAGAAAGCATGTAAGCATTTGCATGTCTCCTCTGTATGAAGCATTCTACACCTTTCCAAGGGGAAGAGAACAGTGCTCTTTACCTAAAGGAATGTATTGTCAGAGGGGATAAGCCAGACTAAAAACTCTGAGGTAGGAAGCAATCGGCACCTTTCATGTAACAGTTGAGCATTTATCACTGCCACCCACGGTGCCATGGATACCGTCAAAGAGAAAGGTATGGACTCAACTCAGTGTGCCAGGCTGGGGTGGGAGGGAATGTAATCAGGGTCACGAGTACTGTGACCATGGGAGGTGGGGGTCTCTAGATGGATTCGAAATGCCCATCTGGTGGGTGTCTAACAAGTTTCTCCAGATATGTGGGGAAGGTACTTACAGAGAGGAAGGATGGCCCAGGCAGCAGAAGTGCCCTTGGGGGGAACAGTGGCCTCTGATACCGCTGTGGTCACATTGATCCCTACAGGGAATGAAAGGAATCCATTGAGATGGATGTGAATTCAGACTTAGAAATGGACCCATCTGGCAGAGCACCTCATGCCCTGGCATCCATTACTGCGGGTCAGTATCTACTGCATTGCATACCAGGCACAACTAGTCGAGAAGGATTCGAGAGTCACGCACTCGAATAGCTATTTCACCAACAGTTGTCTAGTAGCAACCTTTCTAAGTCAGGTCAGACGAAGGATTGCAGGCTTTTGGGCTTTGGAGCTGAAATGTAGGTTACCAGCTAGGGGGAGAACTAGTGGTTACAGGGCTGCATGAATTATTGAAGCGATAAATACAAAGAATGTGGCTGTTAGTTGGGTTTCACAGTGCGTAGTACTGGGCCCAGTACCTCCAGGAACTAGTCCACTAGTTGGTGCAATTTCTGTTGTGTGGATACCTTTTGTCTCACTGTAAGTCACAGGAGTTGCAGTACCTGAATTATAAAGACCAAGAACCTGGTTGACGCCAAGGTTCCAGGGCGGCTAGCTGTTCCATCCAGACAAACCACTCGGAAGGTTATTTTTAACCTCACGGGAAATAGATAAGTCACTGCTGAGCTAAGTTGCGTGGTCAAAGCTGAAAGGAAGTCTTCGTGCAAAACCAGAGACACACGAGACTTGGGACAGGAGAGTCCGCATTCAGAATCGGACAATTAAAAAAAGATGCATAGCCACACTTAGCCCTCTCAGCATCGTCCTGGAAATTACCAGAAATGTTCTCGAGAACAGAGAGTATCAGACATACTAGTCTTCTTGTCAGACTGTCTTGCAATTACTTTCTCAGTAAACTGAGCTAGTCCCTGCAGGAACTCCGTATTAAGCTAATAGAAACCTCACAATAGGAGCTCCTTGCTCACAACATGAGAGTTTAATTTGCCACTCAATCAAAAGCTAAGAACGGAAGACGAAAATCAAGTTGGGTTTAAGTGTGAGTTTAAGATGGTGTCGCCCACGGGGGCCCTAAGGTTTCCTGTAACCATGGCCTCTCTCTCTCTCTCTGGAGGAACACATTAAGACTTTGTTTAATTATCTGCAAGTTGGCTAGCTTGGTGCTGTTGTGGGACGAACCGGGACACATCCGGATAGTCCCGTTCACGCTGTGGTCACTTACAGACTCACCCACTGCTGAAATGAGTGAGAAGTCAGTTGCGAAGTCATGACACAGCAACCCGGCACACAGTGGTAGCAGATATGTTCTCAAATCTACTCCAAGAATCGGTTAAAGCAGAATTCTTAACATCCAGGCTAGTTTTTCGTCTAGTGTCTTACTCTGTTGCCTGTTAGGTCCCGCTTGTGGTTGAAAAGTCAAAAGCCTTACTGTGGCACTCCCGGCCGTTCTCTTCCAGACTGTACCCATTGGGACAGGAACAGGTGTATTTTGGGGAATGATCATTAATTTGTGGCGCCGGCAGACACAGGTATTCACAGCCTCCGTTCGGCATGTCTTCTTCGCACCAGTTTTTACCTATCCAGAGATAAAAGTCCTTTACAAGAGGTGTCCTGGTGCCTGCTATACATAAAGCCCCGTTCTAGATGCTGGAGACATGAGTCCTTGTTCCCAGGGAGATTACACTTGTCTCGACCTTCAAGTTCAACCAGTACAAGAAGAAATACAAGGGTATAGGCAGCATGTGCCAAGGATGTCACAGATCCCAAGAAAGTTCATGAAAGCAGCGTAAGGATTATGCCTGGAACAGGTGGGTGGTGAGGGAGCAGGTGGGGACAGGAGGCACCCACTACGGGCCCAAAGCTTAGAGTGAAGACTCAGGGGAAGGAGATGAGCATGTCCTCCTTGGTCTTTGCTTTAGCCTTGCTCCCCCAAAGGGGAAAGAACCCAGCTAGAGGGAGGTCAAAGCGTTTCCTGTGGACAGAACCAGTCAAGTAGTCCAAGCAGGAGCTGGTGTGGCCAGACGTGTTTGAGGATCTACATAGAAGATGTGTCATGATGGGGAGGTAGGAAGTTGGTGGCATAAAAGCTACTTTGGAGGATAGTGCATGAGTCTTAGTATAAGGGAATGAAGACCACGAGGTATGGAAAAGCCTGGAATAAGACTGAATGCTGAGGGTGGGAAGGGAAGGGAAGAGCTGAAGTTCTGAAAGCCCTTTCACTAGGAAGTCAGAAATGAAAACAAAACAACACCACGTGTGACGTGTTTGAAGTAGGGGACTGGAGGGGAAAGTTCCATTTTAGAGCAAGTTGGGTTGTTGGAAGAGCTACTGATGGCCAAGCTGGTACTACCCCACGCTGCTGTCCCTCCCGGGGCCTTACAGATGGAGGGCTGTGCCTGTCCCCGTTACCTGACGGCTGGACGAGTTCGTGGTAGATAATGATGTCTTGGGCATCATTCAAGTTGTTGACCAGAGTAGCCAGCTCTGACCCAGTGAATTTATTGGCACCGTAGACTGCTTCATTTTCCCCATCTATCCAGTAGACGCGATCCTAAAACAGAACCCCCAAATTAGCAGCGACACCTAGGATTAACACAAGTCCATATCTGAGGTCATCGCTATTTCTGGCAATTGAATGGTGCACGTTTACTGAACCCTGGTCTGGGAGGTTAGACGTTACGCTGTTGGAGATGCAAGTTCAGGCTTCTTGGAGTGCTATAGGAAATGAGCATCGAATCTGTCCCATGTCTGAAGTGAAAGCGGTTTCTTGGGTCATGCTGCTCTGCCGATCCCTCCCGCCCCGTACCTGTTCTGTCCTTTCTCCCCTGGGGCGCCGTAGCAACTCAGAGGTACACACTTAGAGGTGACGCGCCCATCTCACCTCAAATATGGTCAGCGCAAGAGGGTGAGCTAGGAACTCCAGAGACTTGAGGACAATCCTGCGATCTTGGCCATTCAGGTCTACACTGGACAGCATGTGCAACTTGGAGTCAAGCCAGTAGAGACGACTCTTGATGAGGTCTGGGGAGGAAAAGAATTGTCAGTGCATGAGACGCCATCACCGCCCTGGCTTCCACTGAAAATATCCAGGAAATCCAATATTCTATTCTCATGGCTCCTTCTCCAGCACAGGTTCCTAAGGGGGTCCCACAAACCCTGTGAGGCAGCATGTGGGGTCTGTACCCACACTCATTCTGGGAGATTCAAGGAGTACCTAAGAGTCTCAAAGGTGCTGGCTTAAGAAATGGTACTCACTTTATGGAAGTGTTCAGAGAGGCAAGTATGTTTTTCTTCCCTGATGGATGAGAGTTAAGGGCCAAATGCACTGAATTTATGTCCCATATTAGGCCCAAATGGACAGAAAAGCTAGTGATGATAGAGCATCTAATTTGTTAAGGCCCCACCATTCGATCTGTATTGCTCAGCTACATTCATCCAGAATTCCTGCTATTGCAGGGCCCATGGGAGCGGTCTGGTCTAGTCCAGAATAAACCATGGAGGGAAGGGAAAGCTGTGGAGACGGCTGGATTGGTGGCCAAGGAAGGAAGGACAGACATACCGAGTGTAATTCCGTTAGGCCATTGGATGTCCACTGTCACCAGGGGCCGCCTATCAGTCTGACCAGTACACAAAGCTGGGAAGAATTAAATAAGAAGCCTCAGTGGTTTAGAAGGAATAAACTTGTAGTCTGAGATACACATTTGAAGAATGACTAGAAAACTCTAGAGCCCAACAATAATAGGTTAATGGTCTAAATTATGTTCCGGATAAACAAAAGTTAACACTAAGAACCTACCAGCTCATTATGAACTATATTAATCTATTTAAGTGTGATAATTATATTTCAACCCCAAGTCACAGGTTATATATTTCCTTCACAAAAGCCCAATTCTTTCAGAGAACTGAAGGGTGAGTATATGTTAAGCTTTATTGGAGGGGCTTGGCGGACTGCTCTCGCGACGATTCACGGGAGTCAGGTGTCCTTACTAGAGCCTTAGTCAACTTCCTAAGCTGCTTTTCTATATTATTTAGCACCCATTTAGGGCGACCTCTTGGTGAAATGTTGCTAGAGATCCATTTATTTCAACTGGACTTTCAGACAAGTTGGATATTTAGATGGAAGCCTTGAGATAATATGGTTACCAAAATCCTCACGACTCGTGCTAGGACTTAGGCTGGGTCATCCAGAGCTAACCTGACAAAGTATTCAGACAACAATTAAAAGTCACTTGCGGAGAAGCTGGGTGGCCATAAGGGTTCAGATACAGCTTTTGTGTGTGTGTCAAGTCAAGCATGTTTCCTTACTATCAGTCAGCGCCCATCCTGCCAGGGAGGGCCTGGAAGAGAGTGGACTTACTGGACCGCTGACACCTTGGACTGGGTAGTTCTTTGGTGTGGGGAGTTGTAAGTCTTGGGATTTCTGTACAGTTTCAGCCAGGCTGCTCCTGGCATACACAGATAGCATCCAAAAGGCTAGAAAAAACAGACTACAAACCCAGACAGGGGGTCCACAGCTATGGAGGCAGGCTCCCGCAAGCCAGAGTTGAACAGGAACTTCCTCTTGGTTCCATCAAGGGTAGCTACTGAAATAGTCTTAGAAGCCACATCAGTCCAGTAGATGGTCTTGTACACCCAATCAACAGCAATGGCTGCAGGATTATAGACATTGTCGATCATTTTAACATGTCTACCAACCTTGTCATCAATTGAGGCACTGAAACAGAATAGGTCACAAGAAGTTTAAGAGTTTGACACCATCAGAGCCTGGAGAATGGGCTTTCTGCTTACAAAATGGTCAACAACTCTGTTCAGAAGAAGCTCGAGTAACACCATGGCTCACCACTCTCATCGTTTAACTATGCCTCTTACTGATACTACACAGTAGTGTCCATTATTTAGTTGCTGGAATGTGCTCGACAAGCAAGACTGACACATTTCTAAGTGAGGCTGTTTGTGGCAAGAGCCGCCGTCTGAGTTTCTCGAGTTCCCTTTAAGAAAAAGCTGCCGCTACCGTTTCCATTGGTAGCCGCTACGAAAAGTTGTCAATTAACTGGAAAGAAAGGGGTGACAGGAGGAGAAACTAAGATGTCCTTTGTTCTAATCCTGTAGCTATAGCCACCTTTGACTTCATATGCCAATTGTCAGTCTCTCGTGAGGGACTGATAGTAACTTAAGAGCTGAAGAATCAGTGTCAAGATTTAAGAGTCCCAGCTAATTAGATGCTTGAGTGGAGCTAGAAATTCCTCCAAACCTTCCCAAAGACGCTACGCAGAGAACTGAAGTTACCTAAAGATGGCCTTCTGACTGAGATCAGCCCAGAACAGCTTCTGAGCAGCAATGTCCGCATCAAGAGCCACGGTATTTCTTAGCTGTTCAACGAGTTGGATATATTCCTTCCTCTCCAAGCCAATCTTCCGGATGTCTCTTCGATTCGTGAAGATCAAACTTGGCTCTTTGCCTGAAAGACAGGAGTCAGGTTTATTTAGTTTCGCTGTAAGAAGGCAAGGTCCTTCTAAGTCACCTCCTTTCAGAGGAGGAGCACTTAAACAGTAAATGCACCGCCAAACACCTGAGGAGGGGGCTTGCTGCAGTCCGTGCCCCCGGGAACTGTAAGCACTTCCTAGTTCATGAAGGCAGTCCTGGGGTCACAGCACTCAACAGTAGGGTGGCTCAGCAGCCTGGAACAGTTTCCGAGCAGCTGTTGACTAAGTTACTTACTGGGACTGCATTCAAGTTTTGGAAGCAGGAAGTAAGCGAACCTGGTAGGTATTCATGGTATCCTATGCAAAAGGAACTGACCAAGGCAGGTGTCCAGGGAAACGATCTTACGTTTAACCTGTGATACTGTCCTGAGAGTTGAGTAACACTGATCTCAAGAACAGACAGTCCCGGACTTAGGATTTTTCAACTTTACGATGGTACAAGAGCAGTTTGCGTTCAGTAGAAACCACACTTCGAATTCGGAGTTGGGATCTTTCCCCAGGCCAGTGATAGGGGCTACCATCTTGTCTTGTGATGTTCTTTCTCGATGCTGGGCAGTAGCCTCGAGCCGCAGCTCCTGGTCAGCCCCGTGATGACGAGGGTGTGAACAGCCGATGAGCTGACACCCGTCCGTACCCATACGACCATTCTGCTTTTCACTTTCAGTAGGGTACTCGATGCATTACATGTGACATTCAGTACTTTATGGGCTTTGTGTTAGATGATGTCCAACTATAAGCTGACGTAAGAGTTCTGAGCACATTTAAGGCAGGCTTGGCTGAGCCATGATATTTGGTAGGTTAGGTATATTAAATGCATTTTCGACTTGAGATGTTTTCAACTTAAAATGGGTTTATTGGATTGCGACCCTATCAGAAGTCGGGGAAGAGCTGTACTACCTTGATTCCATAATTTAGTTGACTCTTGGGGTCACTGGCTGTACCCTTGGTAAGGCCTTACTCCTAAAGGTACCAGAGCAACACCAGTCCAAGTCCATTTACCTACTGCCTTGCACACGCCAGTGGCAAGATCCATCTGATAGCCCCGACTACATTCACACTTGTAACCGCCTTTTAAGTTGATACAAATTTGGCTGCAGATTCCCGGATTTTGGCATTCGTCAATATCTAGGAGGGAAATTAGGATTAGTCTTCTGTGCCTAGATGACCTATAGCAAGATACTGTCCTTTCTCATCTCCCCGCCCCCCTCCCCCGAGGCTGAAGCTCCCTCCCGTACTCACCTCCACAGATTTTCTTATCTATCAGTTCAAACCCAGCTGCGCAGTCACATTCGTAGCCTATAACTAGGTCTTTGCAGATGTGAGAACAGCCACCATTATTAACCAAGCATTCGTTTACATCTGAAATAAAAAGGGACCAGAGTTATCCCATACCTTATCCCAGACTGATATTTGCCCCAATTAACATTTAAACTCTGGGCTTTTTGCAATAACTTATCTAGTTAGTCTGGCCAAACCCACGACTTTCCTAAAGTCTAATAATTTGTCTTCAAGATACGCATCTTGGAGGGTTTGGGGGAAGTTAAGTAAACCCAATCTCCTTGGCAGGTTACCGGCTGGCTAAGTAGTACTGAGTCAAGTGTCTCCATTGCTGATCAGTTCTCTTTAACGAGGTAAAGCTATGAACTAGTTTCACTGCTTCAATTTTTAAGGCATAAAAATGCCACTCTGAAGCCCAGCAACCGAAGACGGTTCCTTAAAAAAGTGCTGTAAGCGGGCACTGGGCAGGGTGCACAGGGCATCAGCTAGGGGCCATGTCATGAACCTTCCCCACTCTGTGCTCAGGCAACCCCTCCACTTACGACATTCTTTCAGGGGCTCGTCACTCCAGTCCCTGCAGTCCTGCTCCTGGTTACATACTTTACCGATATCTATGCACTCCCCACTTCTGCACTTGAACTTGCCAGGGCCCAAGCACTGATTGACTATAAAGAAAAACACAAAAGCGAGAGTCCATTGGTGGGGCTGCTCCCAGCAGTCCTCTGACTCACCCCCAGGAGGAGCCCCTCACCGTTTTTGCAGTTGACTTCATCAGAGCCGTCCACACAGTCCCGGATACCGTTGCACTGCCTGCTGCCGTGAATGCAGCTGCCGTCCTCACACTCAAACTGGTCAGGGCGGCAGGTTCTTGAAGCTGTAGGGGAGGCGGGAAGGACAGGGGAGGGTCAGCCAAGCCATCCAGGCGGACGCGCGGAGCAGGCCGGACTGATAAAGAAGGCTACTTACGACAGTTGACCTCGTCGCTGCCGTCTTTGCAGTCGGGGTCTCCGTCGCAGCGCCACTTCTTGTGGATGCACTCCCCGGAGCCGCACTGGGTCTCGCTGGCCGGGCACTTGGTGTGCATCACGGGCTGGCGGCCGCACTGCTCCAGGGACTCGTCCGACTGGTCGGAGCAGTCGGCGTCGTCGTCGCACACCCAGCTGAGGGGGATGCAGGACGAGGTGCTGCACTGGAACTCGTGCGCGCCGCACGTCGGGGGCGCGCAGTCCAGCTCGTCGCTGCCGTCGCTGCAGTCGTCCTGGCCGTTGCAGACGAAATTCCTGGAGATGCAGCGGCCGCTGGAGCAGGTGAACTCGTCGGGGCTGCACGTGATGTTACCTGCGGGGAGAGAGCAGGCGTCGCTGAGAGCATGCGGGGCGCGTCCTGCCTTCCAGACTTTCGTCCTACGACGCAGTGAGCGGGATCTCAGATCACGGACCCTAGCTTTCCAAGCTTCACTTAAAAGCTAACGTGGAATTCTATCAAATCCAGGTTCCTGGAGTACTAGCAAGCAGTCTCAATATGGACAAGATGCAGGGACACTTGAATAAGAACGGAAAGAAAGAACCAAGAGAACAGCTGAAGACTAGAAGTTAATTTGAGATGAGGCCCACAACAGATTCCTAAAGGGAGCTTAAACCTGACCGGGGGATTTCATTTGGAGTGGCAAAGACTGAGCTATCTTGAACTGGACAGACAGCTAATCAGTTTGGATCACCAGCCGAGACTACCATGAATCAGGTATACAGGCAAACATAACAAGCATTATGACACTGTTAACACAAATCAGCCATCATGTTATGCTACCATACATGTTCCTTCTCTGTTGGTCCTTCAAATGTGGATCAGGACTAACAGGCCTTAAATATTTTCAAGTGTTAGAAAGTCACTGCTAGGGCTAGAATCGACCACAATCTTAGCTGTCCGATACGCTAATAATGATAAACCAGGCCGACTAGCCAGTTTGTACTTGGACTCAAATTCCTGCCGAATGAATCAAGGTCACAATTTGGTGGTAATTAGGGTAGAGACCACGACTCTCTTGGGAAGCAAAGTCTAGATTTAGGAGGGAAACACTTGGCAGCTCTGGGGCTTACCAGTACATATAGCTCAATTCTAAGATTGAACACCGAAACTCATTGGACTAGGTGCAGTGGTATTGACCTCAGAAGTCGACTTCTCCACGCAAGAGTGGCGTTTGGACTGCAAGCACGCTCAGCTCACTAGTACTCTGCTGCGTCAGGAGGCCCGTGCCTGTCAGCCTTGGGAGCTGTCGCTCTTGGGGCCCTATAAAAGGGCGGTAGCTTGAAAGAGTGCTCACAGCAATGTTTGTTCAACCCAGATATTTCCCAGGGCCTCGCCTGGAACGCGCAGCACTTTATTACGCATTTTCCAGAAACAGAAACATGAAAGCGTAGGAAACAGAGCTCGTTTTTACGGGCAGGAACTGTGAGAAGAGACAAAAGTACCATCAGTCGGGTAGGGTTTTCTTTGGGTATGTGCTGGCAAGATGATAGCTAACGCTTCTGTGCCCGGTTAACCTTTGGAAAGGTTCAAAGAGAGTCTAGTTCGGAGGCTAACTCAGGTTGCTCGTATGCTACTCAAGTAATTTATTCCAAGCAGCAGACCCACTTGAGACCTAGAGGTGAGCTTGCCAGTGTCCCTAGTCCCCTCCTGGTTGTGCTGAGCCCAAGTGGGGCCGGCCCGTGCACCCCGGTCCTAACAGACACAGACGCCCACACCCTTGTGGCTTCATGGAGCTATTTCTGGACGGCAGTGCCCTGAATGACTTACCTTCCCACTTCTATCTGCCTAGGACAGACCCCAAAGCAAGCAGTGGTCAGTCACCGTGGGGACTTACGCCAGCGTATTAGGGCAGTAATGAAGGCCAAGTAGCTGAGCGGAGAGTGAGGTCACCGAAAAGCGAGTCAGCGGAGCTGCATCTTCACGCTCCGGGGCGCTTCTCCCCCTGCCCACCCTTCTTTGAGCGAAAAGGGTCTTGGGGATAAGCCACTCCACACTGATCTTCTTACCACAGTTTTCTTCATCTTCGCCACTGTCACAATCATTTTCACCATCACACCTCCAGGACACTGGGATACACTGAGTGGAACGGGCGCCACAGCTGATCTCATTTATGCGGCATGTTCTCATATCTGTTGACGATATACAGTCTCAAAAGAGCCTCCCCCACGCGGCCGGGCCGTGCTGCTCCTGAGCTGCCTGCAAGGGCTCACACCTGTCACTCGGTGGCCTGGCGGAGGGCTGGCATTCGACTTACTAGTTGAAGCCTGGGGAGATGGTTCGCCAGCTCCACTGCTCAGAAGCCACGCCAGCCGGTGTCGCCCGGCAGGACACCGGAGAGCCTTGACCGTGTTACTCCTTCAAGGTTCCGTGGCGTGCTCCGCTCTGGCTTCTGTTTTACTTGGCACACTTAGGCTTATTGGCTGGCCTGCTCCTTGACCTTTTATTTTTATTTTTTTGTTGTTATCTGTCAGATACCACATAAGGTCACCTAGTTCCCACTTCATTAAAGGCTGGATGACCTAACACCTGGGAAGTCTTCTCCTGACTAGATTCCTTTATAGGTTTCTTCGCGACCTACGTGAGCTTTGCCAAAACGGGGACCCCTCCTGATTCTTGACCTCACTGGGTCACCCTCCACTAAAACACGGGGCCGTGTCTCTGTGCAGCCCTGCTGTCCCTGTGGTGACTGACCTGCCATGACCAATGTTCTTATCGCTCCCCTGATTCCTTGCCTCGAAAACTGAAATTGATACATTTATCTTCCTTTCTGCTTCACTGCGTTTTGTCATCCTTATTCCAGACCTAAACTTGGCTCCTATTAGGTTTACACTTTTCATGTTTCAACAGGTCTCTACCGTTTTGAAATGAACTCCAAGACTTTCTTCACCACGACATTCAAATGATCCTAATTTACCTGTCCCCAGTCCTCCTCCTCTGTGAAGTCACAGACCTTTTCCTGGATATCCGCCCAAGGACACATACATGCATTTGCATACCTATGAAACTTTTCTTATTTAAGAATAAGCTGTAAGCTTTACCCTACTATAACAACCTCAGGTAACAGGTTTGTTAAAAAAATCCTGATGTCACCCTATTTCTAGCCACCCTACCCTTTCAGTAATAAATTTTTTTTTTTTTTTTAAATAACATAAGCTGTACATCTAAAAGCTTATCCTGGGCCCAAAGGGGGAACCCTCCTATCTCAACTTAGCTTCCAGGACCAGAGTACCATCTGCTCGGAGTCTTGATTACCAAATATTTGAAATCTATGCACCTAGTCAAGGAGTTCCTAATCAAATTGGCTGGCTTCGGTCTTCAATCTTTAATAGTGAAGCTACCCAAGAGAACGTCAGTCTTGTTAGACTTGGGAGAATATTCTTAAATGGACGCTCATCAACTTGTTAATGACTTGACTGACCTTGGAGTCCACTGGCCTACACAGTAAGGTAGGCCAAAGGAAAATATAACCAGGTTTTGGATGAAATAATACTTCGAGCTACGAGACACGAAACAGCCTGGGGAAGGTACAGTCCAAAGCAAGTCACTCACGGCACTGCTCTGGGTTTTCGTCAGAGCCGTCTTCACAGTCAGGATCGCCGTCACACTGCCACCGGTTGGGGACGCACTGGCCATTGTTGCACACAAAGTCAGACTCGGCGCACGTCTTCTTTACTACAAAAGTTTATCGGCAGCGTTAAAATCGTAGGCGCCCGGGAGCTGATATTCCCATTGGGGGCGAAACTGCCTGTTGACACATTTGACTCCAACAATGAAACGGAGTCTTTTAGCACTCAACTGCCAACATCCAGGAGAACACTAGAAAAATCTTTTTTTTTTCCTCCAGAGGAGCAAGGTGCTCATTTGAGAGAGTCGGGGGATATGGAAGTCACAGTAAGACGGGGCTTGCTCCTTACCTTACAACCCAGGGATACCTTATAATTAACTTGTCTGTTTTATGTCGTTGAGTTTTACTTTTTTTATTTTTTTTAAAAGATTTTATTTATCTATTTGACAGAGAGAGCGCACAAGCAGGGGGAGTGGCAGGCAGAGGGAGAGGGAGAAGCAGGCTCCCCAGCTAGGCAGGGAGCCCAAAGTGGGGCCTGATCCCAGGACCCTGGGATCATGACCTGAGCCAAAGGCAGATCAACGGAGCCACCCAGGTTCCCTGCTGTTGAGTTTTATTAAGTCATAGTTTCCTTCTCTTTGTGCATTTCTTCCATGTCCTTCAAAAGTTTCCTAAGGTTTAAGAGCCAAACGTTCCATCCCATGACTGGATCACAGTACAGCTGTTTCGGGGGCATCTCTTAACAGTGCATGGGTTTTGTGCAGAGTTGGGAGGACAAGCTCCAGGACTGAATATTGTCACTCCTACAGTCTGTTAGGGCAGAGGAACCCAGCCAGTAAGAAATAGAGAAAGTTTAAACCCGCGTATAAGAGAGGTCACATTTAGAATCTAAGAGACGGAGTAACATCAGCTAAAAGTCACAGAAGATATTGTGAAAGCTGCCAATGTCCCAGCTGAGGACTAGAGTGAAAAATCTCCTAAGCAAGGTATCAGTACTGCTACTAATTCTGATGAGGGCAGGCCTTTTCTCCTCTAATTCTGGTGACCATGCAACTTGTTGTCCAAACTGGGACAATCTCAGCAGAAAGGGGACACTGAGAACTATACCAGGAAGATAAGCATGAACCTGGACTTAAGCTGCTTGGGCGGCTTGGGCACCTTACCCACCAAGCAGTCAGAGACAGTAGGAAGGGTCTACCATCAGGTAATTCTAGGCTCCTCCTTCCCAAGCTGTATTCTTTCTTGCTCATGTGCCTTAATTTCCAGTGCACGCTCCTCTTCCCTAACGAATATTCTGTAATGGTAGATCAGCCAAAAGCTGACAATTTGCTAAGAACCTGAAAGGGATTGCTTCAAGTCTGGGGCCTGAGCTAGGGACAACTCGCGGAGTGGAGAGGACACTGAAGTAGAGGGGCCCCCTGGTTTGGCCTTGGACATGGTGCAGCAGGGAAATATAGTGATTACAGTCCATTCCGAGAACTCAAGATGTGGTGAGGAATGCTGATGATCTGAAAGGAATAATTCATCTCCATGAATTGTGTAGCCAAGGAAACAAGAAAGGCCACATTAGCGCTTAGATTCACACCTGTTTCTAAAAATCACTGCAATACTCAAACCCCAGTATTAATGGTTAAACGATATCGAAGGCCCGTGTGCTCCTGAGCGTGTGGGAAGGTGCGAGAGCGTCTGCAGAGTTAGTTTGCTGTAATTCAACCTGTGGTGGTCCTCAGGAAGAGGAAGGAGGGAGTAGTTGTAAAGAGACCATGTGGTTTGAAGACGTATAAAACGTTACAGGCATAGGCAAGACTGGGTATACTACAAAGTATAAGTGTTGAAACAAAAGATAAATAGGGATAGAAACTTGCTAGAGTTCATCTCCCCCCATTCTGAACCCAGATGGGGAGGGTAAAGAAAGGCTATTTGAATTGGGCCTTAAGAGATGAATAGAAATGTAGGTGTGCCACAGGGGAAGAGATCTCCCAGTTACCAGCTCAGAGGGGCTAAGTTACTCATTAATCTGGTCAGCCTCGCAGTTGTAAAAGACTGAGTTACTGGGGCTGATGGAAACACATGGCTTGTGGATTCTAAGCTGCAGTTGACTACAAATGCTGGTTGACGTGCTTCAAAGAAACAGCCCTGCTGAAACTGCAGACCAGTTCGGTATCAAGACGTTGGACAGGAAAAATACTAAGTGGCCTTATGAGTTTAAAGCAATTGTGCAGCTTTTTCCCTTCCAGGGCGGAACATCTCAAAATAAACACACACAGCTCCCCTGAGCCGTGTTCCCACTTTCCTTCTCTACCTTCATACCCAGGAGGCAGAGACCAATGCCGGCCAAGAATGTGTTTAATTTTTCCCACCTCGTGTGATTTTGAGTACATACATCTACTCCCTCAACTCTTCCAAACCCTCCTGCTGTGTGTCTAGAAGTTATTTATGTGGAGGCGATTTTAGGAAGAGCCGGCGGTGACCCCTAAGATGGCTCAGGTTAGCTGCTACTAAGTCCGTCAGATGGTCAAGGAAGGCTTCTGAAACACGGAAAGAATAATTACTTTCTAGGAAAGAACAATGGGTTTTGCCACTGTTTACTTTAGAATCGAGGAAGAATTGCTACTCATACCTAGAGAAGAAGAGAAGAGTTGCCAAGAGCAAGTCCTTCCAGTAAGAGATTTCGTGAGGGAATCCTATGACCTCGGTAACCTAGAGGGGGCATGAACTCATTGTCTTGTAGGGTAGATTAAAATCCCAGTGTTAGAATGTAAATGGTGGCAAAGTGGTGCCAGGAGGAGTATTCTTGGTCCTGAGACTGTAGAAGGGACTTCTTGGGTTTCCACACGGGCTGCTAATCCACAGACTGGTGTGAGGCAGCCATGATACTGCTGGGCACGCGCAAGGATAAGAGCGGGTGCCATGATGTTTCCGCTATGCCGTGTTTGTAATGACGCGTGAGGAAGCCGGTAAGGGCATAACAAGAGGGCAATTGAGGCTATCTACATTTAGCTTCTACTTTTCTTCCCTACTTCTTGTTTGTAGAGTGGACATCTTTATATAACATCCTTTAAAAGGCAAATGACAATGCTGTCACCGACATCCATACACAATCTTGTTTCAGGATTTTTACAACACAGAACAACGGGATCAAACAATAAACTTCAGCATATATTCAAGGTGACCTAAATGCCCCTTGACGTGTAGTTCTCAGCTGTTCTGGCTCAACATGAGGCATTTCTCACGATGATCTTTTGATGGACACTGAACAGTGGGTATGACGTTATATCCCCATTCTTTCGGGGAAAGATTGTCTTCCGCCCTGCTCAACACTTTAGAACTGGCATCTATTGTAGGCAGAGAATTTTTAAAAATCCTTTTCTAATCTGTGATCTGCACTGGCCTGTAGTCTCTATGTCAGGAGTTGATTAACCTGCTGAAACCTTAAGGGATTTCTTACTATTCCTGACTCCCTTTCTTTTTCGGGGGATCAGAGCATGACTTCCTTTCTTTTTCGGGGGACCAGAGCAATTCTGCTCTAAGCAAGCTTCTGTCTGTCTCTACTTCTGGTCCTCCTGTCCCCTCTCCTAGCTTCCTATACCAAATGTTTGCCTGACCTACGACAAACCAGGTCCTGTCACTTGAAAGGACCCGCTCTTCATCTTCAACATTCCACACTCAGGCTGATAGCCCCGTGTCAAACATTCAACCAGATTCCTCTAGACCAGGATGTACAGACTCTTGGGACCCTGGTTCAAAGCAATTCTTATGAGCGGATTCTATTTTCAGAATCCCGATACATTTGAGAAACTAAGCTAAAAGCATCACATTCAGTGACGTGCATGCATCCTCCTGAGGTGGCCGGGGACACTGTCGGGCTCCTTACTCACCACAGTTCTTTTCGTCACTGCCGTCAGCGCAGTCTTCGTCCCCGTCGCATTTCCACAGCAACGTAATACAGCGGCCGTTTGTGCACTGGAATTGGGAGGGTTCACATTTGGCTTTTCTTCCTAAAATCAGGAGGGAGCACTTAGCTAAGCTGGGATACGAGCGTGGGAAGTTAGAGAAGCAAGTTACCCAAAACCCGTGGATACGGTCCCTCCTGGAGGGACAGCTGCAGACTCGGCAAGCCAGAACATTCTAGGGGCCAGGGCTGGGTGGGCACTGGGGCAGTGACGGACAGTAATTGAGTTCTTCGCTGGGCAAACGCCATCTGGAGAAGACTAGATTTCCCAGCATCTCTTGTAGGGAGGTATAGCCATGGATGGGGCTAAGGTCTGGCTAACGGACTATAAATACAAATGGTAAATAGAATTTCTGGGAAATATCCTCAAAGGGACAGGGACACATTTTCCCTTCCTTTATTCCTTTCTGGCTCCTGAAAATTGGGCATGGTGGCTGGAATAGGGATCTTGGGCCAGTGGAGCCAGATCGAGATAGAAGGAACATAGATTGCCCAGAGGCCACTGGGAGTTGGGTCAGACTCACCTGCCCCTGGACTCATTTCCCTCATTTGTTTAACTCACTTGTGTAGCTGTAATTACACAGCCAAATCCTAATCCCTTAATGGCATTTCTTGGCCACATTCTGTAAGGTTATTCGTGGATGATGCCCCCATCACAATAAACTAAGGGAGGTTTAGAAGGGGTAGCGAGGAGGGGGCAGAATAGAGGTTTACTGCACGCCTCCCCGTCTTAGAATTTGAGGCCTAATGAAAAAAAGACATGCTTACGAAACACCTCAAAGATAAAAATCAGTGTACAGTTGAGAGATAAGGGAAGATCACTCTTAGCGATGGGAGAAGGACAAAGTGAGGGAGAGCCACAGGCCTGGGTTCTCCTCCCCTGACTCTCCGTGTTCCTATGCTCGACGTACAGCTATTTAATTCACATGGTGCTATGAACTAATCCTTGTAAGCAGAGCACTTAGTTTCATTTTTTTGTCTTTGCCTGGCATGGGACAGCTAACGTTAAGGTCTTTCCTATCACGAGCACGAGTGTCCTTCTAGAAGATGTGATTTCTTTGAGCTACAAGGCAAGGGTCTGGTTGCTTAATAGAAGTAGACTGCAAATTTTCAGGACAACCAGGGTGTCTTATAGAGCTTCTGCAGATTCCTTAGGGAGGCCTTCCAGGCAGAAAGCTTTCCGACTTCCTGCCACCTTTCAGCATCTGCAGCTGTGGCCTGCTGGGTCAAGAACAGATACTCTAGTGACAAGCACAGGCTGGAACTCTTGTGCTGGGTACACAGTACTCCTGCTGGCCTTCCTACTATCAGCTACCCCTACTCTCCGGGGGCAGCCTCTGCTTTGCGGCTAATTCCCAGGAAGATTAGAATTTGGTCCCGGTCAGGTTTACCATATGGGTGGGGTGATGTTCTTAGGCACTCAATGTCTTCCGAAACGGTGTGTACCACCCTGCTCCCAAGAGTCTGGTTAAGCTGGGACCCAGATACAAAGCAGTAGATTTGGTGGCATTTCCTACCTCTATTTCACACCATTCGTTCATTCCACAAGTATCTTACTGGGCGTAAGATACGAGGGATTGAGAAGGGTTGAGGTTGTTGGTGGGAAATGTCAGTGGCTGTTTCTTTATACTGTTCAACCAAACAGGAGGAGCGGCTGCCTCCCCCACCCATCACTGTAGTCCCAAGAGCTGCTCAGTGTTCTCAGTGCTGGGGCAATCTGCTCCACGGGCCCCTGGCTTTAGTTCTGTATCCCCACGGCCTTTGAGGGCCATGGGAGTGGTAAGAAACCACTTGGAGTAGTTCATTTGAAAAGCAGCATGTGAACAATTTGTCGTCAGACAGCATCGATAGAAATCTCGTTGGAAAGAACCGTTGAGCTGCAGTTAGGATACGATGGGGGCTCTGAATTATTTTTACACGTTTTAGGTACCAAAGGTTGTTCAGTGAAAAAGAGAAAATTCAGACCCTGATCCCTATACCGTCAAAAAGGTAGGCATATAATCAGACTGGGCCGGGGACTAAAAGCAAGTGTCAGATGATGGTTTTCCACTTCAGGGTTAGGTACTGAAGATCTTAAAAATGACTTTTGAAGCTACGGATTTCCTAGACGCTCAAGCCGGCCTGGGATCGAATACAGGCACGCAGGTAAAATAAGGCCGGCGTTCAGTTCACCAGCACCTCCGAGAGGGTCTTTGAATGTAGTTGCAGCAAATGAACGATCAGCAGTGATAAATGATATTAAAATCCCAGTAGTACTGCTTCCAGACTCGATCCTGAGCAGACTCAGGATACAGAAAAGCATTTTCTTAGTGTTTCTTCCAATACCTTAAGAGAAAAAGGAGTTCAAGTTCTACTTTTTCTTATCTATTTCCACTTTTGCCCAATTGTCCTAAAGCTTCTGCCCGATTATCCTAAAGCTGTGTTTTACCAGGATACACACAGGACTGTGCATTATCACGGGGAATGCTGGGGGTTAGAAGGGGAGAAAGCCACTGAATGTTGCTGCTGCTTTACAAGGGGCGGGGTGGGGTGGGCTGGTGGGGGCTAAGGCTGGCTGGCTGCTTTCTCAAGGAACTTCTCTTTAAAGAGTGGAGAGAAAATAAGCCTTATGGCCGTGCGTCAGTTTCCTGTTAGCTAAGCACTCTGTTGTGAGAGCTTGCTCCTGGGCACAAAGCGCCCCTGGTTCTGTTGACTTCCCCGCCGTGCAGAGTGGCCAGAGCGCCGGTGCTGACTCTGGCGCTGGGACCTCAGCCAGACTGCAACGCTGGGGGTCTTCAGTCCAAGGTTCACAAAGATTCTCCCTCACCCCTCTGGTGCTCAGCTGGGAGTGCCGCTGTACAGGGCTCCAGGAGAACCGAAAGCACCAAGCAAGTTAAGAAGCTTTTGCTTTCCACAGCTTTGGGGGATTACAGGACTGTGGACCCATAGTCTATTTTCATCCATGACAATTAAGTCTCAAGTTCAGCATTCTGCTTTCATAAAGTGAATAGGTTGAGCTTGAAATCATCTCCTCCCGAGGTGCTTTTATTGATTTCTACTTTTTTTACCCCCAAGATTTACCTATTTTAGAGAGGGGGGGGGCAGAGGAAGACAGCGTTCTAAGCAGACTCTGCACTGAGCGTGGAGCCCGACACGGGGCTCATGTCATGACCCTGAGATCGTGACCTGAGCTGAAACCAAGAGTGGGACACTCAACCGACTGTACCACCCAGGTGCCTGCCCCCCGCCCCAAGGTGCTTTTAATTCTTAGACTAAGCTAAGGACCATCAATGACTCAAAAAATGACCCCAGAAGTAGAAGTTCTAGGCAGCCTGTATCCCCAGATCTGTCTGCTCAGAAAGGTGAACAGTGGGGCAAGTGTGGTTTTTAGCAGGTTCCTCTAAGCCACAGGGCTTCATAGGCATGCCTCAGTGCCAAAAGGGGTTACAGTTGGGGGGGGGGGAAGGCCATGATGGTGGGGAACCTTGGGTGTTTTGCCTGTTTCAACCAGGAAGGCTTTCTTTTTCGATACTGGAGTTTTGTGTAAGGATCTGAAAAGGGTTCTTTCTTTTGCTTTAAGAAATCCAACTGTTGGCCTTGATCTGGGTTTTCTTTCAGCTCTAATACTTAGAACGAATATTCCGGCCCCTCTGGGCCAGGGGGTTGGAAGTCATTTGCACCTAGTCACATAGGTACCTCCTCACAGCTGTTTGCCTTTGTAATGAATGAAGGCCCCGAAGTGTCAAAGGCTAACTTGCTAATTCTGTCACTAGCACAGGTGGAATCAGGCCCTGCAAACTGACGTCAAAGCGCCTTGTCCCAGGAGCCTTGCTTACCTAAGGAGTGAGTGTTGCTACCCAGCCATGTTGGCAGGTCACTGGCTCCAAGAAACTCAGGGGTTTAAATGCATATACAAGTCAGCCTGCTGCTGACTGTCCCTGCAAGGGTTAACAGGGGAGAACAATATGTAAGCTTCCGTGGAGAACTGCATATTTACCTTCCAGTAAATTCCAAGCCATCCACATAGGCTATGCATTTCCCTACAGGGCTCTGAGCTGCCCAGAGTATGGGGAGGTTTCTGGGTATCAGGCTCAGACCTGAACTTGAACTTGCACAGAAAGGCTCCGGCTGCCACTCCGCTGGGACCGGCAGGCCCGAGGAGTCCGACGGCTCTCCCTCTCCTTGTTGCTGGAGCGCACGGGTGTTACCTACAGGAATTTCTTCAGTCCACTTGGTTTGCCACTTCTGGGGCCGCCAAGGGCATTTATTTTTAGTCACACTCACTTCTGCTTCTTTAATGCCAATCTTTCTATTCATAGGCCAAAACTCATTTTAGGACAAGCAGACTTGCAAGTCAGCAAAGTGGTTTTCTCTCCGGAGAGGAGGTTAGTGAGTGAGAGGGAAGAAGGAGGACAGCCTGAGCTGTCGGGCGCAAAGGTTGTGCTCTGCCCCTCACGTCAGCCTCTGAGCGCTCGGAAGAACCAACTAGTAGCTATTAAACATTTCGGTTAATCCTTCTGATTCACTGAAATGAGTGAATCTTACAGTTCCCTTGTCAGTTTTTTCACTGACGTCCTGTGGAGATGATCTTAAGAATCATGGATAAGTAAGTTCTTAGAATTGTTGGCCAAACACGGCTCTAGGACTTCAGTCTTTTAATTCACCCAAATTCTAAATCCTATGCTCTGAGCACTACTGCTCCCCTTTTTCTGTGTCAGGAAAGAGGAGCATAGACCAGGGAAGCACAGCACTTGTCCAAGCTCAGGCTGCGCAGAACGAGAATTGGAACCTGGGCGGTCTGGCTCCAGATACCGCGCGGCCGAGCATGCGCACAGTCTTGAGCACCTAACTCGGGACTTCCGCTAGAATATTCTGTTGCTTTTAGTAACTTGGGTAAGACAGCCAGCCTGTTAACATCAATCCAGAATGACACTATCCTAACACAGTCTTATTATGGAAAGACAGCCCACCCTGCCCCATTTTCATTAAAAAAAAAAAAAAAAAAAAAAAGCCGCTAGAGTATCCTCAGCAAGGTTTTTCCTAGGATTACAGGGCTTGGCTTTGTCTGGAGCACACTGGTCAAGTCAGAGCATTTTGGGAAGCTACTAGTTTCTGTGGGTGGCAGACTGCTAGGTCCGTGGCGCTCCCGTTCTCACCCGCACCCGAGGCCCCACAGGGCTGGTTAGAACCTGTGCTGGGCCCCTCCTCCCAGAATGTCAGAATCAGCAGGGGCGCGGTGGGGCCCAGGCTTGCCTTTCCGAGTTCCCACATGGTCCTGACCGCTGCTTGTCTCTGACCATACTTTGAAAGCACTGCCTGAAGTTTAGGAGGCTAGGATTCTACCCACAGTGGAAGCGATGAGGTCATTTTCAGGGTCGGAATATAAAGTCCGGGCCGCCGGAAGCCTGCACCCCCATTGCTGGATGGGCATGGGTGGGAAATGCCCCGCTTACAGCAGACAACTATGGTGACAACGTGAGGCAAAGCCCCTGTACCCATTTGGTAGGTGAAATGTATCTGGGCGCCTTAACAGGCATGCACGGTTAATAGGTTCTTCTAAAATCTGTCTTCTCGTCGCCAGAAGCCCCTATCCTTGAGGGGCTCCATCCCTTCCTCTAAACCCTTGGTGCCATAGAGAGCCTGAGTTCTCATGTTGCCACCAAGCCCTGGCCCTGTCCAGGCTCTCTTCCCTCACTTGATCTAAATTCGTCTCCTGTTTCCTCTGCCTTCAGGCTGCCACATTCTCCATCCGAACCAAGATGGTGATTCAAGCAACCGAAAACGGCCTGAAGGGCCAAGGATGGGATCACTCCTAGGCTTCTCACTGGCCCTAAGGCTGAGTCTAGTTCCCACCTACTTCCCCCAACTTTTCCCTATTGGTTCCCACCAGCCATCTGCTCAGAGTACACGCAGGCACCCACCCACTTCCCCAGGCCTGTGCCCTCACTCTTGCTTGGTCTTGGTTTGCTCCTGTCACTCCTGTGTACTTCTCAGCTGGAGTGGGCACAGGTGTCTCCCCTTGAAGGAGGCCCTCCATTCCTTTCTTGACCTGCCGGGTGTGGTCTGGCTGCTTCCTGCTGGTCACACAGCAGCCATGTCCAGAGATGCTTGCCCTAGCAGCCTGTTTCCATCTCTATAAGTGGAGATCCCCCTAAGACAGGGTCTAGAATTTATCTTGGTAACTTGGGACCAGGTTCCTGACGTCTCAAGAGTCTCTGGGCACTCGTGAGTATTCCTGGATGAATCAACTAATTTACTAAACTAATAAAGCTAGTTTGAACTATAGACTTTTTCCAAAGCATTCTTTCCAGCTTTTCTGGACTCGGAATGTGTGACCAGCTGTTTGACCAGCTAGAATACTTTGGAAGACTCCACGTGATAAAGTCCACTGTTCCCTGTGCCCGTGGGGGACTTGCACATTCTCCTTGTGCCGCTTGATCATTTAAAAACAGTGTGCTTTCCCATACTTATCTGTCGGAGGGAGTGTGTCAGTGTGGGTCTGCCGGCCTCATTTTCCTGTGAGGACCGAGCTTCCGGTACGCAGGGAACAGGAGCAGCAGCTAACTGTAGACTTAGAAATTTGATGTGTGGGACCTGGATTTCACGTGGGACATGCTTTCGTGCTCTTTGGGAAGTTGGCCGCAACCCATTGCTGCTCAAATCCGATCACTTTTGTAAGGTCATCCGCGGAGAGAGAGTAGCATCTGGCTTTGTCACATCAGAGTCTACAGTTGGGAAACATCGTATTGTGCAACAGAGGTAGCAGGTGGGAGCTCCAGCAACCCTCAACTGCTGTCTGCGTCTTTTATGATTAAGGCGTAAATGTTGGATCCGCTCACTCCTCTCCGAGCGTCTATGCCAGGCTATCTTTGCAGCACTGATTTCCTGATTTGACTCCCCCACTAGACCGCATGCCATGAAAGAAAGGACCAGCTCCCTGGTTACTGTGTCTACCCCCACCCCCAATGCCTGGTGGTGCCAAATGGCACATGGTAGGTGCTCAATAGACGGATGTCAGGTGGTTTGAAGCAGAAGTATGAGGAATATCGGCATCAATCTACCACCTACTTCCTGAACCTACAGATCGGTTAATAACGCAGATCCTGGGAAGGCTTCTTAGGAAAACGAAAGATTAGACACAGTCTATAAAATAGGAACCCTACTAACTCATAGTGTTTGGGGGGAAAGGAATTAAGTTATAACATGGGAAGTAATTTGCAAATGTATTTAGGGAAGTATTAGGTTATAACATATAAACACGTGAAGTCATTTGCAAATGTTGTCTATCACTAAGGTGTTATCATTTCTCTTGCTTGGCAAATTGCAAGCCCCACCCCACCCCCACCCCCCAAAACCACGTCTATAACCATAAAGGCTCCTAGCCAGTACGGCCAACCCAGAAGACCCAAGCTGGTGGCAAGACCAACCACTCCGGCCAGCGGTCCCATCTTAAAGTTTCTGCCTCCAAAGTTACCTCGTAAAGGCAAGAGCGTGCACACCCTTGCCCCACTCCACCCACCAATGAGCATTTCTAAAATACAAAATAGTCAAAGGCTCTGCAAGCAAATGTTAAGCCCCCCCCCCCTTTGCATAATCTCTGTTCCTAATCTCATGGCACCCAGGAGGCACGCTCCCCGAATTACCAGCAGGCCCAAGCTTTCCTAGGACACATCACCTGAGGGAAAAAGTATGCCAACTTTACTGTATTGCCTGCCATCTGATTTAGTTCCTGCAGCATGGCTAGTGTGTTTAACTAGTTGGCATTAACCACGCTTAGAGTTTTTATTGCTAAGCCAACAGAACAGCTTAGATAAGAGACACCAATTCAGACTGAAAAATACAGTGAAATCACTGAGCAAGATTCTGCTCAAGCTAAGTCACACTCAGCCTGAAAGCTAAAAAGCCACCAGTCTTCAAATTTGCTAGCGAAAAATTCTCTACCTGGGCACAAAAATTTGTCCCTGGACCACTTGTGCTCAGCAGGTGCATCTCGTCCATCACCTCTGCAGAGGGTACTTTTGGACCCTTTGTCTTGGAAGTAGTCTCCGTGCTGTGCCCTAAGAACTCTCTTGAGATGAACTTCCAGTAGAAGGGAACACACTAAGCAATTCTGAGTCTATCGACTAACCATCTGGAGCACGGCCCACCCTGAGCGGCTCTCCTAAGCCAGGTACATTTATCAAAAACATCACTGCAGACCTTATCATAGCCCTTGGAGGCATCTGATTTCTCATAGGCTAGTATGGGAAGGTGGCTTTCCAAAGAACAGTCAGTATCCAAAGTAAATTTAATTATGACTTCAAGTCAAATAGGTAACTGCCTATCCTTGATCATTCTTCCTTCTACCAAAAAGGTCAGCTTCCTTCACATTCTGTAAGGAATAGAAAACAGTCTAGATAAGTAACATGAGTTACCTGTATGTCTATGCTGTGCTCTGAGTCTTTCGGCCTTTGGATCAAAACCCAAAGCCATGTGTCTGGGAGCTACCTGTTCCCTTGATTATGGCCATGTTCTACTCTGGGAGTTCTTGTGAAGTCTTACCAGTTTGACACTTCTGGAATCGAAGGGGCTTGTAGCTACTTTTCATTGCTTCTAAAACGGTAGTAAAACTGCTCAAGTGAAATCAAATTTGTGGTTATTCAATTTTATGAAAGGCAGAAACACTTAAATCAGGACTTCCCTTCTTTGAAGCATGGAGACTGCCATAGTTAACCTTGTTCGCAATGCTTAGTGCTTCACTATGCAGTTGATCGTGGTGAAGTCTTAGTATTGGGCTGCACTACTGAACCTGGCCTTTATACCACGTGAGGAATCGGGACACAAGCAGTAAAAACAGAGAATCAAAACAACACAGGATGCACATTCAAGCTAAATGTCACATGAAGGGAGCAACAGGCCAATTCACAGAAGGCAGGTGCTCAGACTTCAGGAAGCTGTCACTTGCCTGGTCATCCTCTTTTAAAGATTCCAGGCTCACACGCTCGTTCTTTGGCCTGAACGAGGATTAGTATCACTGTCACACTTTTCCTTGGTGCTACGGGATGGATGTCATGTGTATTTTCTCCTCTCCCTCCGGGTCTCTCAGTACTGCTAGCTTCACCAGCCTCCTCCCACAGTCAGAGAAGTTTCTGACTCCTCTTTTGTGAGTTGCTGCTGCCCATCTCTGATATAGCCCTCCTAAAACCTTGGTTCTTCTAGGCTCTGGCTTTAAATATGTGGTACCCCACGTCCTCATCTTGACTACCTAGGCTGGAGGGAAATGTCCTAGAATTCCCAGGGATTTGCCATCAGATATACTCCACTGCTGAGTTTCAACTTCCTTGGTAGCCTGGTTGAAGTTTCAGGTCTGGATCTTAGAACATGCCTGCCCTGTCCTAGAGTATTTTAGACCAAGTACCATGAGCGTGTTTTGGGGGGAGGGGCTGGGAAGAAGGGATGTATACAACACCAGGACAAGAAAGTCAACCCACATACCCTGGCGCTTTGAACTTCAGAGAGGAGTCAGTCTGGGCTGGCTTAAGATCCGTGTCTCCTCAGCCAACCCCAGATTCTGTCCCGTTGAAAAATGATGTGCTGCCCTTCCTTTGAAGAATTTAAGTCTTGCATGGGCTTCTGTTTTTCACTCCTCACGGCATGTCACATATTTCACACATGACATAGAGGAGCAAAAGGGACCCTCTCCTACCTAATACTAGGCCCAACAGATGGCTTCAACTAACTCATTTCAACAGTTCAAGGGCATTCCCAGCATTCTATAAGATGAGGTTAACCTCCAAGGGAAAGTTATTACATGTTAAATCAAAAGAATACGAAGAGAACATGCAGCAAAAATGAATCTTTCTACCACCTCTGGGAAGGTTATCCATAGTTTCTGGTATACCTTAGTCTTTTGAAATGTTATGAAAAGTATAATGCAAGTCATGGCACTATTCTGAGAAATCATTTAAAAAGTTAGTATTGCTCATCCATTAATGATTAATGTTCCAGTCTGAGAATTCTTGTAGGCAGGCCTTTTCCAGGCTGTGAGGCTTGTTAGACATCAGAGGCTGTCTCCACGACTGGCCTTTTTCAAGGAGTCCAGGTCAGGGAAAGCATTTGAGAGAACAGTGCGAAGGAGCCTGTCGGGTGTTACACGTTCCCTTACAGATAATACTTCTCAGGCAGCTATATTCTGAGTTCTCGGAGACATGTGACCAACCCAAACGTGATCGGGCGGCCAGCCAATCACAGAGGGCAGAAAAGCCCGTCCCAGCTTCACATGCCCGCTCGGGACAGTCCGAGCCAAAGGGCAGGGGGCACTGGGAGGCTGCAAACCCCCAGGTATGGCCCGAGAAGCTGTCTGACCACACACTTTAAAGTTGGCTCACTTCAGGAGACACGTGACTGCAGGCAGGCGGGCCTCCTAAGCCACCGGGTGGCAGAAGCTAGGGACTCTGGAATGGGTACTCGGGAGGGGCGGGGGTGGGCAGCTTTCTGCCCCACTTCCCTGGTGCTGGCCAGCAAGCCTCTCTGTGTCAGATCAAGATCCCTTCAGGGACGCGCCAGGACTCTGACCGAATCCTTACAAGGGCTTCCTGTCCTCTGCCCAGGAAAGTTGTGTGGCTCCAACGGGCGAGTGGCTGAGGACAGGGCTCCCGGGCCCAGTGCAGCAGACCCTGGGCACTCGACAGTAGTCACCGCCGCCACACACCAGCTCTCGCGCTACTCCCTTTGATCTATTGTTTGGAATGAAGGCTAATTACACAGTCACTAGATTAGGACTCAATTCCTCTCGAGGAAATCTCACCGGGAACGAAGATCAGCAAACTAACCTGATTAAGTCTTCGTTGCGCTCCCCTCCCCCGCTCAGCTACACGGGAGACCCGAGAGGTTTACAAACACGGCGCGAGGGGGACGGCGGGGAAGGGAGAAGGGGTGAAACACCCAGTGGGGAGTCCTATTCGAAACCGCACTCGTCCTCTATCCGGTACTCCAGAGAGACCCCCGGGCGCCTGGGGAGTCGCAGTCCGGGTGCGCAGGCTGCGCACTTGTAGTGGCTCCCAGGAGCCTCCCGGCTGCCGCCCATCGAACGTGCGCCCGCTCACCGCCACCAGGGACTCGCCGCCGGGACCCAGACCCGGCGCCCCAAGTCCCCGGAGGCGCCCACCCTCGTCCGCCCAACACTCCCACCCTCCCTCAAGTCCCGGGAGCGTGCCCCGGGCTCCCGCGCCCGGCTCGGCCCGACCCGGCCCTCTGCCTCCTTCCTAACACTCCGCCTGGTAGAGCAGACAGAACCATTGTTCAGTGGCTCAGAAGCCCACATTCCCCAGCCCCGGCCGAGCGGGATGAAAAACGAGGCAAAACAGTGGCTTTGGGGTACAGAGTGTAAGGGAATGAAGACTAGTTCAGGCAAGGCTTTAGGACACCCCAAACCCCACTGTCCCCCAAGCCCTGCTGCCCGTAGCCGCGGCGCTGACAGTCAGCTCAGAGGCGCCACCAGGGTTGGGAGGGAAAGGCGGCGAGCAGAGCGGAGAGGCGCCTCCTAGGAGGGGGGTGGGCAAAAGGAGACCCGCGCCTCGGGGCCCCCTGGCGCACCGGCTGGCTCCGGGCAGCCGGCGGGGGGGCGCGTCCTCACTCACCCGCTCCGGTGGCACGGCTTTCCCGGGGCGCCCAGCACAGCGCGAGCAGCAGCCAGAGCGCCCAGCGCGCGGACGTGCCCATGGTGCCCGCCTGGATGGTGCCGCCGCCGCCGCTGCCGCTCGCTCCGCACAACAAGTTACCAGCCCTTCGCAAAGGAGGAAGGAGGTGGGGGCGGGGAGGGGGGAAGGGGAGGAGGAGGGGAAGGAGTTAGAAAGGGGGGAAAGGGAGCAGGGAAGAAGAGGGCACCCCCTCCCCTACAACTTGCACAATCTCCTCCCCACCAGCCAACCCACCCACCCACCCACCTCCCCGGGCTGCAGCAGCAGTGCGAGCCGAGCCTGCGGGCAGAAAATAATGCAGGCGCTGCAGAGGAGGGGAGGGTACGGGAGGGGAGGGGAGGGAGAGGGGGTGGGGAGCCGAGAGCAGAGGAGAAGGCAGAAGAGAGCGGAGCCGGCCGCGGAGCACCCACACTGGCGGCTGCTGGAGCACGGGGTGAGCAGCGAGGAGGGGGCAGAAGGGGGAGTGGTCAGCGAGGGGTGTGGGGGAGCGGCGGCTTCGGCCCTCCTTTCCCCTCGTCGCGCTGCTCTTATGAGCTCTGGGCTGCCAGGTGCCTGCGCAGGGGGTGTGCGAGTGTGTGTGCGTGCGTGAGTGGCCTTGCCCGCCGCTGCCACCGGGACTGCTCCTGGGGCCCGGCGGCTCCGCGCGTCCGCCCGGGGCTCACGGGGGCCCGGGGCGGCCGCTGGTTGGCTCGCGCGCCGCCCTCGCCTCCAATCCCCGGTGCCTGCCCTAATTTCCTAATCTAGGGAACCTGCCGCCGCAGCAGCTGTGCGCTCCCTACAGTCGTTACTGTACCCTCCCGGCAGCCGCCGACGGTGAATGCAACCGCAGCGGCAGGAGCAGCAGCAGTTAGCGCTGATGCAACTATCGCTGCTGTTGCCACCGCCCGCCCGCTAAAGGGGCCGGCAGCCCGGGGGGACCTGCGGCTTCCAAAGGCAGCAAGCATCTCTCTCTGCCACCCTCTCCTGCGCCCCAAAGAGAGGCTGGTGCTGTGAGGCTGGTAGGTAGCGTCTTCCTCAGGCCGCCTCCCTCCACCTGAAAGTGATGGAGTGGACGGGCTCCACACGTTTGGGCTGCTCTGAGGTGGGGTTCGGGATGCCGGTCTCAGTCGCACGCCGAGATGCCATGTTCGCTAAAAAATTAAATGTGCTTTTAAATGAGAGAGTGTCTGTGAGGGTGCTTGCGTTTGTGGTTTGTTCTCTGTAATAGAACGGGACTAAAATAACCCAGCCTCGGAGGAGGGAAATTGCTAGTAGTGCAGCCCTGCATTCTCTCATCAACGATTATAGTTAATTGCTAATTGCACAAAATGATAGTTTGAGGGCCTGTAATTAAAAGCTTAACCTTTTCTTGTTTGGGGGGAGGGGGGAACCTAGGTTTATTCTTCTTGATACACTTTGTAACATTTAATTATAAGGCTTAAGAAAAAAGGAAGTAGAGGCAAGATTCCTATTAAGGATTGATTCTTGTTTTGTGCCTGGCAGGAGCTGAGCCTATAATTTGCTTTGTGTGTGTGTTTACTTCAGTTTTCTTGCACACTTTCCCCTGGTTGAGGTGCACTGTCTCCTGTGGTCTATTAAGCACTTAACAAGCGTTGGAGGGCACACTGGGTTATTTCTTCTTCTTAAATAAAGGGTTTACATATTTTTTTGAAATTATTCTTTTTCTTTTTTTTTAAAAGCTATTTTCCTATCGAATGACCCAAACTTTGCAGGTTTCAATAGGACCACATTCTAGCCGTGTTGTGTTGGTGATCTGGGGCATGGTGGGCACTGCTTAGCTATATTCTCCTTGCCTTGGGTCTTCTAGGCGTTTGTCAAGCCTAGCCATCAGAGGGGATATTTATTAGGAACTTACTCTATCCCGGAGAGGCAAGAAAAGGAAAATTGCAGATCAGGATACATTTTGGTGGAGCCAGAGGATATCAGGATTGTGACCGATAAACAGGAAGGGGCTTCTCTCTGTGTATTGGTGGAGTGTTGCCCTGTAGCTCATTCCGGACGCTGTTTTGCCCGCTCTGTGGTTGAACGCTTGATACCAGCTGCAGCAGCCATGCACATGTTGCATGTGAAATTGAATTCAAGTTTGTCTTACGCCGTTTAGTAGCGAAAATGCACGGAAGTGTTGCTCACTTACAGACATTAAGGTGTGATGGTAAAACCTTCAGGGCACATCATCTTCAATATGCTCAGGGTTCTGAAAGGCCATCTGAGAATGAGCTGTGTCACTTTATAGACAAGGAAAAGTGGTAAAGGGATGAGTGGAATCAATATGAAAAAGCACAATGTTAATAAACAGTCCATGTGGCTTGTGTTTAATATTTTTCTTAGAAATGCATGGGTACGACAAGCTAAACCCTGGTATGGTATAATAGACTTACAGTTGACGAACACGTATGATGCTTTCTGCCTCTCCAAGGGGTAGAAATACACTTAGCTGAGGCTCTGTGTTCAATCTGGTAGCTTTATTGTGGACTCGAAGCCTAACTTTTAGCTGGGACCTCTGATTGGCTGTGTCACTTAGGAAAATCACTGTGCCTCTCTGTGCCTGCCCTCTGACCTGTAAACTGAGAACAAAACTAAGCCACATAAAGTCAGAGGGTTCTGTGGCCTCAGGGGCCAGCTCTCTGCAAAGCATTGACAGAAGAAAACAGTTATAAGAAGAAATGAACTTAGGGGCACCTGGGTGGCGCAGTCATTAAGCATCTGCCTTCCGCTCAGGGCGTGATCCTGGCGTTCTGGGATCGAGCCCCACATCAGGCTCCTCTGCTGGGAGACTGCTTCTTCCTCTCCCACTCCCCCTGCGTGTTCCCTCTCTTGCTGGCTGCCTCTCTCTCTCTCAAATAAATAAATAAAATCTTAAAAAAAAAAAAAGAACTTAATTACTACAGAAAATAACTGAATAACCAAAACGAGAAATTTATCACGAGTGGAGACGGGTGTGGTTGAACCAGCTGGTGTCAGAAAGGTTGACAGTGCTAGATTCAGAAGCCTTCAGGTCGATGCAGAGTCAACCATTCACCCCCACAGTCCATCACATGTATTTCTATGTGGAGGCAACACCCTTTGAGCATCCCTGGGGCGTAGGCACTGTGCTATGCAGTGGGCATAGGGAGATGCGGAACCAGAGGAAGCTGAGGATCTGACGGAGGAGGCAGAGAAACAGCACAGCCCAAGGGATGCTCAAGGGGCTCTAAGTTTATGGGGGAAGGGTAGCTAGTCTGGCTGGGGAACTAGGGTGTCAGAAGAGGCTTTCCAGGGCAGTGGACTCTGAGCTGAGTCGAGTCCTCATTTTGACCAAGTAATTTCAATTCTTATTACTGCAGGCACATGGTAGGGTTGTACTCTCTGGCCCCCTTGTGGTCGGGTGGGACTGAAGAACAAATTGGGGGCAGTTATTTGTGAGAAGTCACAGGGGGCCATTTGCAGACTGGAGCGTTTAATTACTTGAACGAGACCCTCGGTTTTTGTCTGCTAATGACAAGAAATGTGCAAGATCTGACTGCTTCATGAACCCAGTGTGATTGACTACATGAGTAATTCTGTGCGGTCCACATGTATCTGGCAATAGTCATGTAGAGTAAAGGTCAGCAAGTGGCCAATGGCCTGCTTTTGGATGGCCTCCAGATATAAGGATGGTTTTTACGTTTTTTAAAAGATTGTACAAAAAAAACCCAACACTCCAAAAAACAACAAATGAACAAAACAAAGAAGAAAAAGATGCAGCAGAAACCATATGCTGCTTACAAAGCCTAAAATATTGGCTACCTGGGTCTTTGGAGAAGAAAAAAACTTGTAGCCTCTTAACATAGAGTGCAGAATAAACCTGTGTTGTTCATCTGCTGGGATTTTGTTCGCTCAGCATCACCTGGCATTAACCTGGCTGACGTGCTGGGTGAACGGGGAAGAAAGACCAGGGCGAGCAGAGAGAACAGAGGCCAAAGAGTATCAAGTATTCAAGGAAACGCAAGAAATGCAGAATGTTTCAAGGGTGAGTTTCAAGTGGACTAATGGTGGGGAAGAAGTCTCAGGAGGAGAGGTGGGGACTGGATTATGGGGAGACCCGTGGGTATGTCACGGCAACACTTTGCATTCATCCTGTAGGCCGTGGCGGGTACTGGCGATGGACTTTTTTTTTTTTTTTTTAATTTAAAAAAACTTACTGTTATGTGATTCACAAAGGAGTAATTATAAAATGTAGAGAAAAAGAATTTTTAAATATTTTTTTATTAGAGAGCACAAACAGGGAGAGTGGCAGGCAGAGGGAGAAGCAGGCTCTCCGCTGAGCAAGGAGCCAGATGCAGGACTCGATCCCAGGACCCTGGGATCATGACCTGAGCCGAAGGCAGAAACTGCTTCACCGACTGAGCCACCCAGGTGTCCTGAAAAAATAGTTTTTAAAAGCATACTCTGAATACCCAGAGATATTGACATATTCTGTTTCTTCACTTCAAAAAATGTATTTAATTTTATCCTCAGGGCACAGAATTGTATTGACATTACTATAATTGGTACAGTTATAGCTCTCTTTATTTGCTAATTTACTTCTGTAAATAAAAAAAATACATCTATAAGCCCACTGCTGCCTCCAAGTAATAGAATATTGGCAGTAACACCTAACGAAGTCCTTTCCTGGGAACACATCTAGTTCTCTTCCCTGGAGGACACCATGGTTGTGAAGAGTTTTGACTGGAGCCCTGATAGCCAGTGCATTCTAGAATGTTCAGTCGCCATGGCAGTGGTATGGATGATGGAGTTGGGAAGCAGGTAAGTCTAGAGGAAGAACAATGAGAGGGCTCTGGTAGTGAGGGGAACAGATAAACAAGACAAACTATATTGGCATTCAGAAATGTTCATGTAATTCCTTCGTGAGATTTTTCTCCCCAGCCGTTTGGATATATCTCTTAGAACAGTGTTTTTGAAACTCGCGTAGTAATCCGTGTGGCTCCCTGACAGTGTCTGCGGAAGGTGTAGTTTCCCAGCTTCTCCCTTGGAGATCCTAACTCAGTGAGCCTCCTGTCTGTCCCAGGGGCTGTGTATGTAATCTTACTTCAGTTGATTCTTAGGATGAGCCGTGATTAAGAAACTTTCTTAGAGAATGTCTTCTTCGATGCAGTTCGGAACAGCCAAGTAGCTTTCCTTTTCTCAAATATGCATACGTGTATTTCTCCAATTTCTCCGCGGGGAGTGGGGTAGGACTCACAGAAAATGCAGACGCGGTGTTGGATGTTTCCTTTGCCTCGAGCCCTGATTGCCAGCAGATTCGGGCAGCAGGAGTCGTCATCAGACCAGTTGCTAGTTTGAAGCTCTGATTACTGCATTTTCCACCCCGCAGCCACAGGAAGACGTGAAATGAACTTTCCCCTCTTAAAGGATTTTGTAACTTCTGAGGCCTCTTTGGTATCCTTTTCTGATGCTGGGACAGCCCAATGAAGTACAGGAGATTCACCCCACTCCAGACTCCGTGGGGAGGACCTGATGGTCGAAACCAGCGGGTCATAAACTTAAGCTTCCATCAGAATCACCCAGAAGGCTTTGTTAAAACAGGGATCACTGGGCCCCACCCCAGAGTTCCTGATTCAGCAAGTCTGGGATGGGCCTGAAAATCTGTATTTATAACGAGTCCCCAGGCGATGCCGATGCCACCGGCCCGGGAACACACTTTGAGAACCACTGTTCTAAACCCCTCAACATAACTTACCTCCCTCAGCCTCTATGATTGATTCAAGGGCCTCAGCCCGTCAGCCCGTGGCCTTCTCCTGGCCACGCCGGTGGGATGTTTCAGCCCTAAGCACGTTGCTCAGGTCTGTCCAGCTGCAACGAAGCTACCCTCCTGGCAGCCTTGCGCCAGAACTTGTACGGTCATTGTACCCCAATGACGGAAGCCGGTTTGAAGACCAACTGACTCCTAGAGAAGAGGAGGCTGAGAGATCCAGACAGATGGCACCCAAACTTGACCTTCAGCCCAAGTGGAGGTCAGCTTTTCCTGCAAGCGCTGACTCTATAGGACTTCTCTGAGCCAATAAGTTCTCTGTGTTGCCTAAGTCAGTTTGGATTGAGTTTTGTGTTACTAACAAGTAACTGACTGAGAGAGGGGGCCTCTTGAGGGATGTAGGGTGCCCACTGTAAGGCGTTAGGCAAAACTCCATGTGGGACCATCCGGTGGAAGTAACAGGCCCGTCCCCTCCCGGAGGCAATTCACAAAAAGAATGCAGGTACTAGGAAGGACTGTCCTAACAGCTGCTTCCTCATGAGTCACGGCCAAGTCAACTCCCCATCCCCACCTCCACCGAAATCAAATGCTCCATAGGGACTGAGTACAAAGGAGCCCCCACTGAGGGTTACAGTCTAACAAAACCACCTTAGAAATCCCAAGGCCAAAGACTGTTTTTGCAGGCTGCTTTTGAACAATTTCAGAAAGGAAGACAATGTGGCCACACATGGTAAAGAGTTTACAGCTGGAGTGAAACTCCAAAATGGGTCAAAGCTGAGGCTAGACCAGTGGTTCCAACTGGGGCGATCTTGCCCTCAGGGAATGTTTGGCATTGTCTGGAGATGTTTTTAGTTGTCGTGCCTCTGGGGACAGGTACGACTGACATAATGGGGGCTAGAGCCCAGGGCCGCTCTTTAACAAACAGCGCGCAGGACACAGAACAGGCCCCTACAACAAAGAACGATCTGTTGGTCCACAATGTCAGCGGTGTCTGGTTGAGACATCCGGAGCTAGACTGAGAAGTCAGGTGATTCTGTAAGGTGTAGTACGTAACGAGTTGGGTCGGGGGACGTGATTTGGAACTTAGCTCAGTAGAGAGATGTGCTGTCTCTGAACAAAGAAAGCACAAACTGGGTCTTGTCCGGTAGAAACACAGATGTGAATACAGTACCAGAGGGTAGTGGGGAGATTTACAGACCTGGAAAAGGAGAGCGAACCACAAGTAGTTTACATTTAAGTTGAAGTAGACCCTTATGGGACATCCACAGTCCGGTTGCATTGTGAACTCATGGGTGTCCCGTATTTTGTGAAGTGTTGGGTTTTTCTTTACCTGTTTTTCAATGAAGGAGTGAGGTGCTGGGCTAGTCTTACTTTATTTTTCAGGAACTCTTGATAACTAATTCCTAAGATTCTGGCCCCAGATTGGATTGTTCTCATTTGTAACTGCAATTTACAGGAGGTTTTGGAATGTAGGGCGATAGCATTGAAAACACTCTTACAGTGGGAGTTTCTAAGGAAATGGGGGCTTTGTGACCCCTACTGAGCCAGCTAAGCGTAAATGCTTATTAGGACGTAAGAATTTTAATCTGCAAGTTATGAGTAATGCTGCAAGGTCCTTAAGTATCTATCATTTCATCACAGTAATTCCATTTTTAAACGTTGAGTTTTGTGAAAGTGGAGAGTGGAATTAGCTAACTTTGTCTTGTTACGGGTATGGTTCGAATTCATGTTATGCTGCTGGTCGCTCCCTTGAAGGGCCAGGTTTCTGAATGAACACGCTTCCTTCCAACCTGGCTCTTTGGGAAGGTTTGGTCTTAGCATCTCTAAATCGCTTGAGAAACACACTCGTGAGGAGGGCGAACGCCGAGAACAGCCATGTCCAGAGTGCGGAGGGGCAGTCCTGGTCCTCAAGCCTGCTGTTAGGGTTCTATGGTGGGTGCAAGGAAGTGCTAGCCATTCGGGATTGTTGGAGGTAGAGGGGCTGAGGGCGGGAGGAGATACCAGAGGCGCAGTCCAGTCCAGTCGAGGAAGGTATTTGTATATTGTTCGGATTTTTATCCCATGAGCAGTTAGTAAGCCATTGAAGGTTTTTGGTCAGGGGACGGTGGGAGCAGATATGTGCGTTCAGAAATGCGGCTGAGGAATTGATTATATCCATACAGGATCCAGAGGGCATTCCTGTGGGAGCTGACAGCCTTTGTGCATTGAATACAGAGAGGCAGGGTAGGTTAATGGTTAAGAGAGAAGGTGCTGGAGCCAGTCTTCCTGGGTTCAAAGCCTGGCTCTGTCACCTACTAGCTGTGAAGTTTTAGGCAAATTGTTTAAGCTCTCCCTATGCGTCAGTGTTTTCACCTGAAACATAAGAATGACTGATGTACCCACTTCTTACGAGAATTCAGTGCATTCACATGAGTAAAGCATTTAGAACAGTGCCTGGCATAGAAGAAATGCTCAGGAATTGTGAGGTACTATTATTAAAAGTGATTATTTATTGTTGTTGTCACCAGCGCCCCCTGTAAAAGACACAGGGCTATCAGTTCCGGGCCGAGGGTTGAAAGGAGGGAGGGCAGGGGTCCTGCACCTTGCCTGCACATTCAGATCCCCTGGAGAGCATTCCAGAATCTCAACACTGAAGTTCTACTCTAGACCGACTGGATAACAAAGGTTGGAAATGGGGCCTAGGTGTGAACTTCCTAGGTGACTTGCATTCTAATGTGAATCACTTGGTGTCAAGCCTAAAGCTCTAGGCTGGCCCAGGGTAGCGTAGAAGGAAGGCTGTGTAGTCAAGTTGGAAGAGGCTTCACCCTCGGGGAGACAGGGAAGTAGTGGTGGCTGTGGCAGAAGAAGGAGGCACGTCCCCTGCCAGTGTTCCAGAATGGCCTCCCCTTCCTCTCTGTGCATCCCACTCCCGGCCTGCCATCTCTCATCCCAGCTAGACGTGTCAGCTGTAAGAGAGCCAAGGACCACAGGAGGTCAGAAACTCTCCGGAGCCAGACGCTCAGGCACCCAGCTGGCGTCTACCTATCAGTGATGGATTACGTATCACCATTCTCCTGCCTTTATGAGTCAGTCTTCCAACAACGACCTGCCATGGGGCCAGCCACTTGCCAGGTGACTGGAGGGCAGGGGCCAGATAGTGATGTGGCTGCTGTTGGGGGGTGAGTTGTTACTCTCTTGTTTGCTTTTTCTATGGGATCCAAAATTCATGCTCGTTAAGTGGTAATTGACAGTGCTTTCTTCTAAGGAAGTTTCTCCCGGATTCGCTGCCAATAGGAAGTGTATTATTCCTCCGAGCACTATAGCATTCATTTATCGAGTGCCCACTCAATTATGAGGCATGACAGAGTTGGCCATCTAAGAGAGGAAAGACCACTTAATGATTCCTGGAGTCAGAAGTCGGGAATAAATGGATAGACAGATCAAAGAGTTAAGGGGAGTCCATTGTAATTGGAGAAGCACTTCCAGCAGAAGCTGGGTCTTCCACTGAAATCTTCAAGGAACCCTTGAATAAATTGTGTGGGAGAGAAACTGGATTTTTGAACATAAATGAATAGTGATTTCAGCTGATCCTCTGATAGGATCACAAAACCCAAGTTGTGGTTGTGCTAACCATGGTGGGACTAGCATTAGCACTTTCTATGAATTAGCACCTTCTAGAAATTAGAATTCTATGTTGAGATCTTAAGAATTATTTCCCCTGATCCAGGAGAAATGGAACTCTCTCCGAAGGTGTGTCCGCTACAGCAGTTTTCTGGGCTGGGTCTGATGGTTTTTCTGGATGGACAATTCTTGCATGGGAAGGAGATAAAAAGCTTCACCCTTTGGGAGGGGCTTCCTTCTGGAGGCGAGGGGTGGTTCTTGGTCACTGACCCAAATGGAAGGATGATTGATGCTAATGACCCCGATCAGAGCTTGTTCCTAAATTGACTGGGACTTGCTTTGGGAAGAAGGTAATGGAAGGCCATTTGGAAGCACAGGTCAGAGGTCTTTTATAGATAGAGATGGAGAGGGGAATAGTACTAGAATTGGCATAAGGGGGGTTGGGAGAAGAGGCATACCCGAGACTCGCACTAGGTCTAATGCTTACCTTTCACCTTCTTAACACGAACACCCCAATATCACCAACATCCTTCTCTGCAGTCATAACTTACTCCTTTCCTGCCATCAGAAGTACGCACCTTGAAGGGGAAAAATTATAGTTAAAATACTTAGAAGGCCTGCCATGTTTGTGAAATTGAATTGGAATGAATATACGGATAGATCTTTTAATTCGGTTCTTTTGGTTCTCTTGGTGAACTCCGGAGAGGGAACTTTCTGGGAAAAAGTGACTGCAGGGAAGATGGAGCGTAGTTCAGTTTTGTCTCTTTACATTTCTGCGTTGCTCTCTTGGCGTTGCCAGAGACGCCAAGAAACAACAAAGAGGCGAGGGGGAGAGGGCTGGTTGGCATAAAGACTATTCAGCACACTCAAGAGAAAATCTGCGGAGGTCACGGAAGATCTTCTCTTTCTTTTATAGCGTAGCCTGGCTAGAGGGGCAGTTTTCTAAATACGAAACAGAAAATAACGAAGGCTCTGTCTTTCATAGTGTGTGAAGAATGTCTTGACTTTGCGCAGTGCCTTTCTTCTGAGAAAGTTCAAAGCAGTTTGCAAACATGACATCATTACACCCCGGAGAAGACTGCGGACCCAAGCTCAGGAGAATAATCCCCCTGCAGCAGTTTGGGGGAATTCACGCACAGATCAACTTTCTGAGTCGAAGCGAGTGTCCCCGGATTGTTTGAGTTACAAGTCTCACAGAAAGATGGGCGTTGACAATAAAGGTGGCGAGATGTCTCCACCTAAGTGAGATCTCTTGATGAACTCTACGTCAGAGGCTTTAAAAAGGCACACTGAACATTTTTATAGTTTCTCCTTTTCTCCCAAATGGCCATTCTTAGAGTTGGCTTCCATCTAGCACTTTTTTTTTTTTTTTGGAGCCAGACAAAAGCAAAACGGTAGAACAAAACAAGAGATACCAAGTAGTATCTGTGTTATCATTGGCTCACCTCAGCCAAAACCCGGAGTTTTAGAGGGAGTCACTGAAAAGAGAAATGAAAACATCCTATCTCCCTGTGCTTTGATAGGATCTTGCGGCAGAGTGCAGCAGTGAGAAATTCTGTTAATAACTTGAAGGAAAAAAAAAAAAACAGTAGTTATAATTTGTGGCAGGTAAAGTCCTGTTTTCTGTCTTTGCAAGGAAATTTTAATCAGATCCAATCAAGTTGCTTCTTTTCCTTTTTTTTCCGCTCCGCCCCCTGGATCTGGTCTCCACCCTGCGTCCTGACTGGTTCTCTCAAGAAATCTCTCGGCAGGCTCTGCCCATGGGAGATAATTCATAGACTATGAAGAGAAATGGAACTGTGCCTTGTGGCTGTAATAGCATTTCCTGAAATCAAGTCCACTTTCCGGGGAAGATTCGCTGCAGGAATTATCGGAAATATTGCAACAAGGATTATTTGGAAATTGAAGGTGAAAACAGGAACTATTTACCAATCAGGTCAATTCTCTTCCCATTTCCTTGGACTCTGATATGAAATGGCAGTAGTTCATTTATTTCTGCTAACGGGTCTGGTACCGTGTCAGGTAGAGTAGCTGTTCCGTTAGAATCTGTGTTTTCTTAATCACCGAAGTATCCCTGGAAG
Organism: Ursus maritimus; assembly: GCF_017311325.1. Taxonomy (NCBI): domain Eukaryota; kingdom Metazoa; phylum Chordata; class Mammalia; order Carnivora; family Ursidae; genus Ursus; species Ursus maritimus. The sequence continues at coordinate 21,141,084 of NW_024426008.1, read as the reverse complement.
GAGCTGCTACTGGCCATTTAAATCTTGCTCAGCTATAAATACCTGTCCTGCGTCTAGACTTGGCAAGTGTGCGTGTTGGGCTTACAGCCTCAGCAGCAAGCCGGCCGTGCCTTTTCATGTGGTTATCTGGATTTTTGAAGGACTCTTTGTGGTTTTCTCCCCAAATACTACCTTGTTTAATTAAAAAAAAAAAAAATCTTCTTGGAGGTATGGTGGAACTCTTTGATTTATTTGCTTTGGTTTGTGGCTTTTATTTGCAATTGGACTGCCAAATTCATCCTCTCAGCGTCCCCTGTTGGACACATTACACTTGCTGAGAAATTACCCATGTCTTTCCTTCCAAAGGCCAACCCCCTTAGGCTGGGCACGTGGAGCCTCCTGCCCCCACCTGTTCTCTCTGAGCTCATCACCCCCTCTTCCTACTCAGAACCCCCTGCTACGGTCATGTGTTTTCTCCCAACTTAGCTTTGACCTCGGTTGTTAGTATCACGTGGGAAGAGGTAGATGAAAATTTTGCCATTATATACATGTCATACCCAAGAAGTTTGAGGATCATAAAGCATTACTGTGCGTTCGCCATGTAACCTTGCCTTCCTTCCGGTATTCTTAAACTTTTAGGACTCTGTCCAGTCTCTTGAACTGCATTGACGTTCCTATAATTTGGGGGATCACAACCATGGAGCCCATACAACTAGGAGGCTACAGCTTGTGCACATTTAAAGGGCCCTTAAGTGGTTAATGAGGATAAGCTATACCTGTGACCATACCTCCTATAACCTCCTGAAATTCCTACTGGAATCAGAACTCAGACCCAACACGTTTGAAGCCTTCATAAAGTTTTGTCCTTTGGAACACGTAGCCTGGGCCTCTCCTAGACATGACACTTCATACGGGAATCCTTGTGTAACTTGGCAGTGCAGAGTCCGGGACCAGACACAAGACACACCTGCCTTGCACTAAAATGGCTTCTGGAAAGAAGTTAACCGTAGGGTTCCACTGTGTGTAGTTGTAACCACTGAACGTGGTCTGTGGTACTTGTTCAGTGATAGCGATTCTATGGAGCAGACACCATTTGTAAGATATGAGCTCTGATGGGTAGGCGCTGCGGATGCACGTCTGTCCTATGCCTGAAGCCTGGAGATTCTCCAGTTCATGGTCGTGAGCACCTCAGTTCCCGGAGCCCAGAAGCCCATTCTCACTCACGGAGCTGCATGTGTTCACAGATCTGAGTTCGCTCTGAGAGGTGCACAGGTCTTCCACCAGAACCTGGCCAGCTCTGCAGGAGTGCAGAGTGCCCCACCGAGGAATGGGGAGGTGCTCATGCTTGAGTCGGGGAGGAGAGCTGGCCCTTGTCAGAGCAACATGGGATTTCAGAGCAGATGGCTCTCCTGCTGTGATGGGGAACAACGTACTAAAAAGTGGCCCTCTTGAAACTTTCTCTTCTTCCCCAGGCTCCGTAGGACCTTTGAGTTCAGGAACGTGGGAAACAGTAAGCAGCCATGTTTGGTAACGCCAACGTGAAATTTGCAACGCCTAGGTAAAATTTTACATTGCCTGGACATGTTCCATTAATAAGCAGCTGAGTGAGTAACTGGTAGGAGATTGTGTGTGTGTGTCTGTGTGTGTGAAGGATCTCTGGACCCTACTGGTGATAAGATATACCCAGAATGTAAATAAAATCCTCTCTGCTTGTCTAGGGGGTGACTCTATTGCCTTGTGTAAGAAACAAAGGATGCATTTTCAAAGGAGTGTTGTGGAAGGGAATTTTTTGACCCTGGTATGGCTTTGCAACGTTTTTTCATTTTTAGCACTTGAATGTGATGTGATCTGTGCTGGCGTTTGGATTCAGAAACGTGTTTGCTGGGCTCTGTGACTCCTGAGCTCGGTGTCCTTGGGCCTCACTTTGTGCAGGGGGAGTAAGGAGACGATTTTCGCCCTACCCACCTCTTACAGCCTTTCCTCTGGCTCCAGAGAGAATGTACGTGTAAGTGATTATCAGTGGTTTTCATGGGGTATCCGGTGAGGTTGTCGCTGTGACAGTGTGTTGATAGTCAGAATTTAAAACTATTAGGGAAGGGGATGAGATGAGTAAATCTGCATAAGGACTTCAGTGACCCTCCTGGGGCGGCGGGGGGAGGGGTTTGGGGTGGAGAAAGGGAACGAAATCTCAATCCCCTCTTACTGTATTTCACTTTATAGAAACCTTTTGGGTGGGCTGGGTGATCGTATGCCATAGAAGTATCAAAAATGGCCTCTATTAAAAGCACTAGGGGTAGGAAGATACACTGGACTAAAGTGGTCCTGGATGTTGCCTTGTTTCCAAAAGCAAGGGATCTGGCCATGGACGAATTCAATGAGATGGTGGTTGGGATCCCACATTGCTTGTTGCACGGGGCAACCTCCCCTGAGATAACCGTGAGTAGGAGGCCCTCCTTGCCTGCACCTGAAGACCAGAAGTCTGCGCTCTGTTTGCTGAGAGAGCAGAGTGGTTCTCAACACTCCGAGTTGCTCCCTTTATGTAGAATCTTGAAATGTCCCTTCCCTATCCCACAGTGAAAATCACAGGGAACATCACATACAGGCATGTAACCCACAAAACTAATCGGAATGATGTCCTAGGTGTAACATGGAGGAAAAAGGAATGAAAACCAATTTGTAGTAAAGCAACATGACCCAACCGCAGCAGACACAATGTGGCAGTCCGATGTTGGACACGCAGAATCGTCACGAGCACGTCTACCAACTGTTACAGGAATCGTGAGCTGGAGGCTCCTCTCCCAAGGGACATAGCTCTTAGTGACACAATGTTTTGAAATGGTGAGCCATAATTAGTAATGTTCTAAACAAAATAAACAACAATCTTCCCTGTACTGCTCAAGGTAGCTGCATTTCTAGAAATCGCCGTGTATGTTAAAACCACCCAGATACGTTGTGCTTATATATAAAATAGAACCAGGATCCAGGCTCAGATCATTATAAACAGGGGAGAAGCCCTTAATGCTTGATGGAGTATCTTTGGACGTTTGAATCATGTGGCCATGTTTCTTGATGTCTAGTATGTGTCATCTGTTTAGCTTTGTATACAATTCCTGGTCCTACCCACTAAAGGCCAACAACACACCTCCAGTCATCGTGACAACCAAGATGTGCTCTTATAGTCCCCAAACACCCTCTTACAGGGCCATCCACGTTTTTGCAAATGACAGGATCTCATTCTTCTTTATAGCTGAGTAATATTCCAGTGTGTGAGTGTATGAGTGTGTGTATGTGTGTGTGTGTGTACGGCTGCCTCTTTATCCATTCATCTATAGATGGACGCTGGGTTGCTTCCATAATTTGGCCGTTGTAAATATTGCTGCAATAAACATAGGAGTGTCTGTATATTTTTTTGAACTAGTTTTTTTGTTTCCTTTGGGTAATACCCGGTATCAGTGTTATTTGATCATATGGTATTTCTATTTTTAATTTTTTGAGGACCCTCCATGCTGTTTTCCCACAGCGGCTGCACTGGTTTGCATTCCCACCAACAGTGCACAAGTGGTCCTTTTTCTACCTCTGCTCACCCACACTTGCTGTTTCTTGTCTTTTTGATTCTAGCCCTTCTGATAGGTGTGAGGTGACACCTCATTGTGGTTTTGATTTGCGTTTCCCTGATGATGAGTGATGTTGACCATCTTTTCATGTGCCTGTGGGTCCTCTGTATGTCTTCTATGGAAACATGTCTCTTCATATCCTCTGCCCCGTCTTAATCAGATTATTTGGTTTTTTTTGGTGCTGAGTTGCAGAAGTTCTTTTTATATTTTGGATAACCCTTATCAGATATATCATTTGCAAATCTCCCATTCAGTAGTTAACCTTTCTGTTTTGTGGATGGTTTCCCTTGCTCTGCAAAAGATTTCTATTTTGGTGTAGTCCCAATAGTTTGTTTTTGTTTTTGTTTCCCTTGCCTGGGGAGACCTATCTAGAAAAATGCTGCTAAGGTCAAGGTCAAAAATGTGACTGCCTATGTCTTCTTCTCCAGTCTCACATTTAGGTCTTCAATCCATTTTGAGGGTGGTTTTTTGGTTTTTGTTTTGTATGATAGAAGGAAGTGGTCCAGTTTCATTCTTGTGCAGGTAGCTGTCCAGTTTTCTCAGCACCATCTGTTGAAGAGTCTGTCTTTTCCTCACTGTCTATTCTTGCCTCCTTTGTTGGGGATTAATTGACCCTATAATTGTGGGTTTATTTCTGGGCTCTTTATTCTGTTCCATGGATCTATGTGTCTGTTTTTGTGCCAGTACCATACTGTTTTGATACTAGAGCTTTGTAGTATATCTTCGAATCTGGGATTGTGGTAATTCTAGGTTGGTTCTTCTTTCTCAGGATTGCTTTGGCTCTTTGGAGTCTTTGCTGGTTCCATTACAAATCTTAATATTAATTGTTCTAGTTGTGTGAAAAATGCTATTGGTATTTTGATGGGGATTGCCCCAAATCTGTAGATTGCTTGTAAGGGTTCCATTTTCTTCACATTCTCGCCAGTCTTTAGACTTGTTGTGCTTCTGGACTAGTAGATTCCAATCAAGTTATGTTTAAGAGTGTATATTGGGAGTTAGAGCTGGGCTCGAAATCTTTTTCTGTTACCTGCTAGCTGTGTGACTCTGGACAAGTTACTCGTGGTCTCAGCCGCAGCGTGAAAGTGGGGATAGACCGCCTTGGAAGGTTGGTGGTGAGGGGTTGTAAGATCTTCAGTAAAGAGCTTTGGAGGGTTTCAGACGTACGGTGGGAACAGGCTCCATGTAACTCTGTCGCTCAGGTACTCAAGCATCTTCGAGGGCTGCTTTTTGTGGACAAGGGTATTGGTCACAGCAGAGGCTACACAGAACAGCTCTGCGGCAAGGTACAGTTGTATTTCTGCAAAAAGGGGTGGGGGCTTTTCTAGAAAGCATTTCAGGAGGAACAACATGCAGGCTGTGGTCCGTATTGCATGGGGTGTATTAAACATGAAAGCAGATATCTTTAGATCTGTCGAACCTTGAACACTTCAGGGTATTCTTTCTTCTTCCTTCATACCGAGTCCCAGGGGACGTCTGAGTAACTAAGGCATTATGACAACCACACGGTAACCTTTATACAGCTGCAAGGTGCCGTGGATTTACAGGTTTGTCATCTTACATGGACTTATCCACAGCCAAGCCCTGTTAATACCTGTTACTACTCTGTGTGGAAGGGACCTGGAACAAAAATTCATCTAATTCTCCCTTACCCCCGCTCTTTTCCTAAAAAGCGAATATTAATGCATGCTTACAGTGATACAAAACAGGCAGCCAGGCATTCTCCTGCACACACGTTTTCCTGGGACGCACACAGAGACAAGCTGTTGGAATGTATTTGATGAAGACGTTTTGCTAGCTCAGAACTTCTTAAAGGGATCCAGCTTTCTTACGGAAAGCGGCCCAGAATTCTTAGAGAAAATACTGAAGGTTGAAAAAGTAGCCTTCGTTTCTTTCGTCAGCGTTGTTTTGCCAGAGAAGATGTTGGCTTTTTTTTTTTTTTTTTTTTTTTTTTTTACTAAAGAGTAAAAGGAAATTCTGATCATACGCTTGTGTCATTCCCTGAGCACTTGCCAAGTTTGTGTTCCTTTATAACATTAAAGCAAAGGGCCTTTCTTACGGTTGTCCCGTTTCATAAAGATTTCAAGACAATTTGGAAAAATGGATGCAAAATATAATAAAGACTAAGGGGAAAGAAAAAGAGCATAAAGTTAGGCATAGAGAATATGTGCCAGCAGAAGGGAAATTTGGCTCTGGGCTTCCCAGTGACCAGGGCAAAGAGGAAAATCTCGTGTCATTACATGCTTTTTAAAAATGAAGTTTCTGGAGTGCCTGGATGACTCAGTTGGCTAAGTGTCCAGTTCCTGATTTTGGCTCAGGTCATGATCTCAGGGTCCTGGGATCAAGCCCCCCATGGGGCTCCATGCTCAGCAGGGAGTCTACTTGAGATTCTCTCTCTCCCTCTCCCCCTCCCCCCACCACTAGTGTGTGTGTGTGTGTGTGTGTCTGTGCACACGCGCAAGCGTACTCTTTCAAATAAATAATTTTTTTAAGGTGTTTTCTGTTGCCTGCTTAGAAAAAACCATGCAGTTTCTTAGGAAGAGCTCCCTTGTCCCTGGCTCTGGGAACAGAATTCAGTATTCTCGAAGGTACTCATAAAGAGGCTATTCTGAGCTCTGATGATGAATTTCCTCAAATACCCCACAGTGACTGCCACTGAATTATATAGGACTGCTTTATTCAACGTCCCTCGTTGCTGGCATTTTGCCAGCGTTTAATTCTATAAAGGAACTTTTGCAAACTATTGAACAGCAAAGAGTTGGAGGTCACCTCTCATAAGTTCCTGGAATGCGGTTCTTCTCTGCAAATGGTGGGTGCAGAGCCAAACGCTTGAAATGGGTCAATTAACTGGGGCAGAGATGATGTTTCTTTACAGATAGGAAGAGGAAACCCAGAGCTATGGGGGCCGGGAGAAGGTTGAATGGAGAAGTGCAAGTGCATCAGAGAAGATCTAGAGACTTTGGGGGATGGGGAAGAAAAAAATGAACAGTTTTATTAACCTTCAGATGACCACTGTTAGCACTTCCGTAGGTTTCCTTCCTTTCCTGTTTTTCATCATAATGTTAATGAAATCAGAATTTGCATGTAACTTTGTGTCACTTTTCGTTGAACTGAGCAGCACAGAATAAGCTATTGTGTTTTATGTTACTGGGGCATGTGTGGTGCTGTGATAAAATTCCCACCGTGGTTTCAGACCTTCCGTAACATGTGATAGGTACCAACATGCCAGGAGTAAGCCACGCTTCGGGACAATTAGAAGAAGCTGTTTAAACAGACTGGCGATGAATAAAGAGACCAGAGGGGTGGCGTGGGGGTGAGAGCTGAGCGTGGGGAGGAATTCAGCAGAAACTGAGAATCAGCAGGAGATAGGCCTGTGAATCATAAGCCCCCTAGAGGACCTCCTGGGGCCCCCCACTGAATGTGAGATTGGGGGTCCAATTTCATGTGTATTTCGAGATGGAACACCTGCATCTCCTATAGAATTTTTATTTTTTTAATTTTATTTATTTATTTTTATTATATTACGCTAGTTACCATACAGTACTTCATTAGTTTTTTCTATAGCATTTTTAAAAATATAATCATGCCTTTTCATAAAAAGAGGTAAAAATAGAACATTACATGGGTCAAGTAATGAAATAGTATAGTGGTAATATTTGGCACTTTTTTTCCTCTTCTAAACTAGCTTTTCCAGGTGTCCCTTTTTTTTTTTTTTTTCATGATCAAGAATTTTTCTTTCTGGAGAGGAAGGGGCAAAAAGTCACCTACTGATTACAGAGGAGACACTGGTGTTCACATTCAGACTAGGCAAATACGTATGCAAACACTTCCCAGCCCTCTCCCGCTCACCTTGTTCAATTTTGCATTTCTCCCTCCCAGAGATAAAACATTTCTGATGCCTGAAAACAACCACAAATTCACTGACGTCCTGCCTTGAATGACCTCTAGGTTCTGACATTCCCTCGTTGACCTTGTGTAGATTTCTTATTGTATTTCTTATTTGAATTACCGTCTGTTCCAGGAAGGGATTCGTAAATGCATTTTCTTGAATTGTGGTAGTTTTGTGCAGGCCAGATGCTGCGATACAATTCCACCTTCTCCAGGGACTGAAGTGTGAGTGTCAAGCAAAGAGGCTAACCTTTTTTCTTTTTATCATATGTGGCTTACAGAAATCGGTCCCGCTGTGAATGATTGCTTTGTTCTCTGACAGCCTTTAAAAAGTACAGGGAGGGAATCTGTCAGTAGATTGTCTCAGACGATCCCTTTTGTAGTAAAAGACTATTTCTTCTGAGGAAACTCAGCCAAATGTGACTTTAGCCATCTAAAAGCCCCCGATCTTCATAAATGCACGCAAGTATTTCAAAAGACAAAATAAAATTAGAACCTTTGAACTGATTTAATTAAGCAGCTGGGATTAATGGGAGGATGTATTTTGCCTGCAGTTATGAATCTTCCTCTATTACCAGCATCCAGTTAATGAAAGGAAACAATCAATACATGTTTGGAATGGTTTCTTCTCTCCAACACTGAAAATTTTTTAAGCTGCTAGTTTTAGCAGTGGATGTGAAAGTCTTAGGGAAAACTAAAACCACCCAGCTTCTTTCCTATACCAAAAGGGAATGGATTTTTGTGCGTCTAGCACAACAGGTAGGCTGTCACCAGGTGGCGTGTTTACTGCCCATACTTCTGTTTCAGCAATGTATGTGCAGGATAGGTACTCCGTCGTAGAAAGGCCAATTTCCTGACAAACTGACCCAGAATATAACAGTCAAGTGAATTCTCCTCTCTCATTGGCTTCTATTCTAAAGCCAGAGAAACGCGGCCATGCTGCGTCATAGGAATGAATTTAGAACGTCTGCTGGGAGTTCAGATGGTCCCCGTTATTCTGTGAACATCCGTGGAATTTACCTGTGGACTCTCAGTCTCTTCTGTCCTTTGGGACCTCGGGTAGTGCTGTTCCTAGAAGACTTCTCTGGGTCTTTCCCTGGATTCTAAGACTGTCTGTCTGTATTCAGGGCTTCTAGAAAGTCTTCATTCTTCCTTTAGTTTGGGTGCTCGTAAGCGGCTCTATGGAACTGGGTTTCCATGTCCGCTTACCACAGAGTTCACTAGCCTCACAGAGCCCTTTACCATGAATGTTTCTTCCCTTCCTCGTCCGTTCCTCCAGAGCCCCCCACTATTTCCCCATTTCCCCTCTAGTTCCACCCCCTCTCTTCTATCCCCTTTGTCCTCCTTCCCTCCCTCTCATCTTTTATTTGGGGGGGTTCCTTCTTTTTATTTTGAGACATTAAAAAACATACAAAAGCATAGCAATTTATTTCTACCATGCAAAATTTATAAATAATCTTTTAAGCTCCAAATTTTAGGGTTTTTAAAAAAATTTATTTTTTTATATTCAGTTAGCAGCATGTAGTACATCATAAGTTTTTGATGTAGTGTTCAACAGTTCGTTCCGTATAACACCCAGCGCTCCTCACAACATGTTTCAATAAAACATTGCAGATAGGAATAAAAGTTCTTTTTGATGCCGGGTCGCCTAGTCTTCCGTGCCTGTCCTAGAGGTCACCCTTATCAAGTGGGTTTCACTGGACCAAACACTCATCCAACGGCACTTCTTGGTCTGCACCATGATGTCACCTGCAGCTTCACAGAAGGCTGTCCACTTGCTTCGGGTCACTGGTTTCTTACATGTCGCTGGGGGCTGCACACTAGATAGGGCTCTGGGTGTTCCAGAAGCAAATTTAATAAATGTCCCCTTTCACCCACATCGTGTGGGAAAACAAGCAGATGGAATGGGCAAACTTCTCCGGTGTAGAAAACGGTGGCAGATGCAGCCAGGCCCCTGCAAGCCCAGGAGCTGTTTCTGGAGCTCTGTCTCCCTGGCCTCCCGTCTGTCTCAGCAGCTAGATCCTTCATGAAGCCTCCTCATCTCCTTTCCATCCCAGGATCCCTGCTTATTATTCTCCTGGCTTCTTTTTAATTCAGGTGTCCACATTTCTAACCCTGGATTCGTGACTGTCTCCTGATCCCCTGGTCGTGTGATGCTTTGGCTTCGATATTCTTAAATGTACGCCGTCCCCAGGCTCCGCTTAGTTGAAGAAACCCAGAGCCAGAGTGGACTCTGATTCGAGCTCCTCACCTAACCCACCATATAGCATGCAGGGAGGGAGCGAGGGGCTGCTGATCCACCTGCTAAGATGTGACTTTGCCCCTGGATCTGCACAGCTTTGCTCCGCTACTGCCGACTCTCAAGTCCTCAGGGGGATAAGAGGGGACGCAGGAAGCAAGGCCCGGAAATTCAGCAGCGTCAGCGAGCCTAGAGCCTCAGCTTCACCATCCCCTCCAGCTGACGCCTGTGGCCCATCAGTGCGGATCTGGGAGGGAGGGAGTGCTTGTTGAAATTGGCCCTGGTCCCAAGGTTCTCTTCTGGGTCTCCTCGTGGGGCTGAGCCTGGCACCTGACCCCTGTGCTTCCCAGAGCTGCTGGGATTGTTGGCGGTGCCGTGGAGCCCGAGACTGGTAAGGCTGGGCCGGTGCTGGGTGTACGCAGGGAACTTTCTCACCCGCTTCGCCACCTTTGTGTGCGTGTCGTGCTCGGTTCACAAGCTGCTCGACGCTCTGGTTGATGCTGTGCTCCTTCCAAGCCGCCTTCTTCCTGCTTTTTTCCATTAATTCTTCCCTTCTCCTTTTGCCTCGACCTGCGGGTCTGTTTGGCTTTCCCTCCCATGCTCTATCCGGTTAACTGATCCTCTCAGCTGGTGAATTGTAGTGGCACATAAACGGGAAAATAGAAAATATTGATCAGCCTTGTAGAAAGCCTGCCAAAGTTTTCATCATCCCTCCCTTTTATCAAATACCAGGGAAATAATATGGTGGGTCATGGACTCCCACAGGCCTCGGAGATTCAGAAGTCGTGCTGTGGATGGTGTTTGCTTTGGGGGAAAAGATTTCTACCTAGGGTCTGTGAAAAGATAACACGACTAAAGGACAAGTCTGGTTTTGCATATACCATTCTTAGTGTTTTTCTGAGTCTATATCTCCCCAGTGATTAACTCGTGGTTCATGAGGAAGAGTAATTAATCCACTTTTTCTCTGTGCTGCTGTGGTATCTCTTTTCAAGGACAAATTAGAATATTCGAGGACCTTCTTACCTGTTCCCTCTTCATGCCCTTTCAGGGAAAGAAACCAAATAACATGAAACGTCAGACAACGTAAGACCAAACTTTCCTCATCCTCCTAGAAATTAAAATATGCTCAAGAATCAAAGTGCCAGTCTGAGCTCTCAGGGAGCGCCTCCTCGTCATACCAGAGAGCATTCTGGGTCCAGCGACACTGGGGCATGTGGCTGGCTGGATTCCGATGCTCGCTCTGGCATTTACTAGCCGGGGGACCAGAGACAAATCATCTAACCCCTTTGTTTTTGTATTTTGTTTTATTTATTTGTTTTTAGTGAGAGAGAGTGAGAGAGCACTCGTGCAAGTGGGGGAAGGGAAGGGGCAGAGGGAGAAGGAGAGAAAGAATCTCAAGCAGATTCCCCGCTGAGCACAGAGCCCGATGCAGGGCTCAGTCTCACCACCCGGAGATCACGACCTGAGCCGAAATCAAGAGTCATATGCTTAACTGACTGAGCCACCCAGGCGCCCCACATCTGACCCCTTTGAACCATAGTTTTCTCATGTGTAAAATAGGAGTAGATGCAGTGTGCCTGTCTTCGGCTGTTGGGATAAGCAAAGGTGGTGTGTGAGAGGTGCTTAGCACAGGGGCTGACAGAGAACCAGCATTCAGGTGTGATGGACTCACAATTACTGTTCTTCCTGGGCCTCCTCTCCTCTTCCTTCTCTTCTAGTGAGTGGTTCAAAACACAGCTCTGTCATGGGGCTGCCTGGTGCTGACCTTGGATCTACCTGTTATTATGTCACCTGGGACAAAATCTTCCACTTCCATGAGGTTATTTCTGTGTCTGGGAGGTGATGATGATGTTGGTGATGGTATAACCCATGCTCTTTTTAAGTTTTCACATGGAGCATAGTAAATGTTCAATAATTGTTTGTTAATTCTAACTTGGTTAATCGTCTCTCAATGATCAAAGTCTTCGATCCCTGCTGAANNNGGGTGTTGGCAGAGTTGAGATGGGACTGGGGAAACTGCTTATAAAGCTGAGGTGAGTCATCAGTGACTTCTCACAGAGGACCTACTGCCTTGACTTGTTCATTGAAATTTAAGTGAGTCTCCAGCGATCTCGAAGGTCCCTTTAGTTCTCTCTATTGAAGCCCCCCATTTCACCCCCAGCCACTGGGACGGTGACAGAGGAATGGGGATGCCTGAGGGTCCCTTCACAGAAGCTGTTGCTGAGGGGTGGAAGGAGGGGAGCTAGTCCTGTGAGGTAGCAAGTGGGTCTTTTTTCCAGGCTTCTCCACGTCCCTTCACTTCTCCCTCCCACGTGTACATAGATCTGAGGAGGGTCACCCCTGGACGTGTTGCCCGTCAGCCCACCCCTTTGCTGTTTCAGAGTTAGTGGGAGTTAACTGACAATTGTTTGAAAGCAAAGACAGGACCCCGAGGTGGGTGCTGGGGAGCGGTGTCAGCGCCAGAGTGTAGAGCAGGGGAGAAGTACCCATAGACCAACAGCCTGTTTTATAGGATTTCCTGAGTTCATTGCTGCCTAGGATGCAATCTACAGCACGTCGTCTTCGCCCTTCACAGATGCAGACTCTCTAATCGTTACTGGCCTCTTTATTTACTTTTATTTTTTAAAAGATTTTATTTATTAGAGAGAGAGAGACAGTAACTGAGTGAGAACCTGAGCAGGGGAAGGGGCAGACTCCCCGCTGAGCAGGGAGCCCGATGCAGGGCTCGATCCCAGGACCCTGGGGTCATGACCTGAGCCCAAGACTGAGCCACCCAGGTGCTCCTCTTAGTGGCTTCTTTAGATCCGCTTCTTCCACGCACTAATTTGTCTGAGACTAACCCATGTAAACTAATATTCGTCTGTGTGTCCGGTGATAACTACGTGCTTCTTCCCACTGGCGTGTTCAAGTCTCACGGCTTTAACGATAGCTCAAGTCTGGCTCTCCCAAACCCCTGAGAAGGAGCCCTTTTCTGGAAGGTCGACAGGCAAGTAGCAAGGGGTCCATCACCCTGTAACACCAGCAGCAGAGCCAGCTTCCCTTTCTACCACGTCAGCCCGCGCGGCACCGGCCATCTCTCTCGGTAACGTAGTGACTCAGACCGGACTCCTGTCCACACCCAGCGGAGCTTGTGCACATTTTCTGAAGTGGTTTAAATTAGGGGGTTATGTAAGTCATTACCCCAAGTCATCAAAATAGCAATTAACTCAATAACCATGACATTAAGCCAGCTGTTTCCCCGGGGAAATGTGAAATTGGAAACCAGCGCCTCCGCGTGCTTGCCTCAGCCCTGAGCTCCATGAAACAAAACTGAATTTTACAAATATTGCAAGTGTAAGTTTCGTACATGTTGCAGGTTGGAGGGGCAGTGAACTACTTCTCTTTTTTGGGGAAAGGGTCATGGGAACAAAAAGAAATGTTAAGAAGAAGGAAAGCAAAAAGATAAGAGTATCCAGGTCCGGCAGAACACCTTTATAAAAGAATACCTACAGCTTTCCTGTTATTTATTGGATCTTGGATTATCTAAACATATTTAACATATTAAGAGGCAGTTATGGTTAAATTTCTCCCAGGAGGTTAACATCTTTGGCAACAGTTCGATAGAAAATTGGACTAATCTCATTATACATACTGACTATACAGAGTTTTATTCCTTTCAAATTTTATTTTTTGAAGGTTAAATTATACTTTCCATAAAAGAGCTAATTTTATACAGGAACTAGGGAAACTTTTTTAAAAAAGTATTTTGAGTACTTCCTCTCCCACTTATCTGATCATTTAATGATGAAGACCGAGGTTTTTCTTCAAACAAGAAGCTTCTATACTCAGTGAATATGGCAAAGATCAGACTTGGGTTTTCTAACCAAATAGGGATCCCACAAATACTACAACCAAAGGCTTTGAAAAGAAATGTTTTCCTCCCCAGTTGTAAAATTAACATGTGTCTGTAGATTATTTGAAAAAATACAGAAAAGTATAAAAAAATAAGTACTGCTCATGTAATCCCATCATGAGCCTGTTAATACTCTGCTGTTAATTTGTCAGCGTACTTACTTTCTTGGTTTTTGTGTGTGCGTGCATGTAGTTTTCATATAATCACACCATAATATATACACTTTTATCCTACCTTTATATACATCTTGGGAGGGGGTTCTTCCCTTTGAAGTTTTTTGTTGAAAATGCTTTAGTACAAATGTGTCAGACTCTTTCATTGTACCCATTATTGGATGTTGTCGATAATAACTAACGTTGCAGTGAACATATCAGTATATTAATCTTTGATTCTCTGCCCATTTCTTTAGGATATGTTTTTAGAAAGGGAATCAATTTGCTTAGGCATCTGATATCTTGCCAAATTGTATTTTGGACAGATGATACTAATTTTCACTCATTAGTGTTCATGTACACTCTGACTTATTTTGATCCAATTTTTTTTAAAGATTTTATCTATTTATTAGAGAGAGATAGAGATAGAGCACAAGCAGGGAGGAGGGGGAGAAGTGGGCTGCCTGCCGAGCAGGGAGCCCGATGCGGGACTCGATCCCAGGACCCCGGGACCATGACCTGAGCCAAAGACAGACGCTTCACCAACTGAGCCACTCAGGCACACGTGATCCCATTTTTCTTAACTCTGGCTTCACTTTCAATGCAGGAGGCTTAAACAAACCAAACCAAACAAACAAACAAAATAGGCCTATGTCTGAAATCTACCCCAAAATAATTAAATCAGAATTTCTGAGGAATTGGGGGTCAAGGCATCTGTAAGTTTAAAAGCCCTCAGATGAGTCTAGTTGATAGAGTTCAGAACTTTGCTAATTGTGGGAATGAAAAACACTTGGTATCAAAGCACATTAAAATCTAAATAGTATATGTTTGCCTCGTTGGCTTGAAAACCATACTGTGTAATTTAGGTCCTGGCCAAAATATTTTGCTCCGAGTGGGTTTTCATATGCTTGGGAAAAAATGAGGCCATTTCTGCTTCAACATACGAAGAATCCCACCATCACCTGACCATCTTCCCAATTAATTTTTAGAAAAGTTTTGCACATTCTTTTCTGTTTTTTCCCATTTCATCTCTAAACTTTCTATCACTGAGGTGCTTTTAGAAATGGTAAATTTCAATTGTTTTGCCTTTCCATCTTTATTCACATCTTTTATTTATTTTGGCATTTTTAAATGATTTTTTATTATATTATGTGCATCCCCGGTTTCCGATATAAAGTTCGATGATAGCAGGCTGTGCATTGCCAGTAGAGGGTTTTTACTGAGTCTTAGTGCCACATTTATTTTCTATCTATTTGTTGTTTGGTAGATAAAATATGCTAAAGAAGACTATAAGTAGCCTGATAAAACACTAAAAATGCCCTATGAATAGTTTGGCCTGTCAAGTTTGATGAAGCTCCAGGCATTTCTGGGTCCTGCTTTTGGTTATGTTAATGCAGGGAAACCCTGTATGCTCCCCCTTTTAGGAGCAGCTGATGTGAAATATTCTGCTCTTTAGTGAAATATTTTCCCGTGTGTCAGAAATCAGGGAAGGGAATGTTTCCTTCTCACCTCTAGTGATCTTACCTCAAAATCTCATACTCTTCTTAAAGGCTCTGATTTTTTGGTTTCTGTCTTGCCCCTGGCCTCACCCTTTCCTCTTTTTCAAAATGCGGAATTTCCTTTCCCACTTCCCAAATACTCATTTTCCCATACACTTGCAGCCAAAAGTGGCCGTGTGACATAATTTTGTCCAATTACATGTAAACAAAACCCTGCTGATGGCCTTGGGGAAGAGTTTCATTTTCTGAATGAAGGCACAGTGATAGTGGAACCCCTTTCCCTTACTGCTAGCCTGGAATTCTGATGTGATGCCTGGATTCGGGTGGCCATCTTGCAACCATGAGGTAGCAGACCTAAGAGAAAGAGCAAGAGAATAGCAGAGACACAGGTTCTGCTTTATTTGAGCCGGTGAACTCATCCTAATCATTGTCTGCCTCCAGACTTTTTTGGGAAGAAAGCAGATTCTAATTGAGTCAGTGTTAGATGGGTTTCCTCTTACTGTCTGCTGAAAGCATTCCTGGCTATTATTCCTTCCCAAATATTAGTCAAGATCACTTTTACCCACTGACTGTAGCTTCCTGTTTCCTATTTCATCCATATAAGAGCTGAATTAGAAAGGTCAAGACCATTCCTAAATGAGACAAATTACTCACTATCTTGTTACCTCCCTTTTATTCTCTCCTCCCTCAGGTAATGGTGAGATTTGGGTCAGTTCTTGGACTAAGAACTGAAGAAAGTCACTTGTCTGTCTCTGATTATGTTTCTGCCTATGCTGGTAGGTCAGCTGGCTTCAGACTAAAGCTATGGAGGCTCTTTCAAATAGAAAAAAGAGGGGGAATTATTCTTTATACTGACTTCTCCAAGCTTTTCCCTTTGATTTGGGGCCCACAAACACACATGGTAGTTCTCGCAGATTCCTACCTTCTACTGTCCTGGTAGAGTGAGGAGGTTGACGTCTAAGGCAGGATAGCAGTACCTCTTGCTCTAATACTCTCTGTAGTACTCCCATTTTGCTAGTTTCCCTCATGCTTAATGATTGAAACCGTTTTGGTAATGAATGTAATTTGAGGTTACATCTATTTATTCTGTTCTGCCAAATGTTATGCCGGTGCCTTAATTGGTTTTGTTAGAGTGAGCTTGGAGCGTTGGGTATATAAAGCAATTAAAATCTTTTGGCATTTTGCATTAATCACTGAAGCATCATAAATTCTTGAGCGGCTATGTGATGTACATATTTACCGAACACAAGTAGATGCGATTTATGTGCATTCAGCTAGGGGATGGCCAAGAAAATGCAAGCGTGTTTGAGGGTAAAGAGAAATATATCAAATGTTCAGTCATTGCTACAATAGCCAAAAGTTGAATTAAGGGGAATAAATCAAATCTCTTTGCTCTGTATAATCATTACAGGCTTTACCTATTTCAGATTTTTGGCTAAGCGATTTTTAGACAGGTTTTGCATTGTTTTCTGATTATTCACTCTATGTTTCTATTAAATGTGTAGGCATTTACAGACCTGGTCAGTATTTTGCCTTTACACCTAAGTCATATAAATCTGTAAAAGTGTAATAAAAAATAGGTATTTCCAATTCCGGGCTTGAACTAAAATTCTGAAAGACACCAGTTTATTTGTAACCAAGAATCATCAAGTTGATCTTTTTCACATGTAACATTAGGGAGCCATGAAAGCAGCTATGGGAAAAGAGCTTTCTTGGGAGCCTAATTCATACTAACTATTCATTGGGGCATTCTCCTCACATAGCCTTGTCACCGTGATCCTAGCTCCATCCGATTGGGAGAGATTGATCATGAGAAGAAGCAAGCCTACATGGAAACGTTACTTCCTAGCAGAGTACCTGGGAAAAGGTTGCAGAGGAAAACCCAGGCAGGTCCTTTGCAGACTGACACATGAGATCGTGTAGTGACCTTTTCCAGAGAAGGCTCTTACTAATGAGAACCGTTACTTGTAATTCACTTACTCACGTTCAGCTTCCTTTGTGGCCAGATAACTGGGTGCCAACTTCTGTCTGACATCTTAATTTTAAATATACAGAGGGGATTTCTGTGGTCTACCCTGCATGCCAGGCTGACTGGTGTAGTCTCTGCACGTTTCTAGGTGAGAGCTGGCTCTGTTCTCTGTGCAATCAGGATGTGGGTGAAGGAGAGTATGTCCCTTTTTGACTCTTCATGTCTTTCTAGGGACGTTCTGACTGCTTATCATTTGGAGGTGGAACCAAAAAATTCAGCCTTTATTCTAGAAATCAGCTGTCAAACGTTGAAATCCCCCAAGGTCAGGCTGGCGGGGTGGGGGGCAGTGGCAATGCTCAATGGCAGAGGGGCCGCCATATTCTTCCCTTCCTGCCAACAGTGTGGCCACTAATGAGTCTTCTCCGTATTCTTAGGAAGTAGGCATGTAATAGTTATCTTACTTCTTTATAGACAGAGAGGCAAGAGAATGAAATCTCTTCACTTTGATGGCTCTCATTTAGACCCCACTCTGTGTTCTCATCTAGGCTCTTGGTCTTTGCTCTGTTCTGGCTTGCCATGGAGGAAACCAGCCAAACCCCATCACTGTGAGCTCTACCCCTCTTTTCCTACTTTCTCCTTGTTAATTATCAGCACAGACAACCTGCAGTGTGGGAAGACTGAACAAAATCCTCTCAGGCCTCAAGCGATGAGGCTAAGGACAAAAAAAAAAAAAAAAAAAAAAAAAAAAATCCAAACCCTACCATGGAAGCTAATTGTGTGTTTTTAATTAATTGCTCCAATTAGTCCGTCTCTTTTCAGTTATGCTACTCTATAACAGTGTCAGCTGGGATGCTTCTGGGAGTGGAACTCGCTATAATGGTCAGGTACTGCTCAATTAAAACTCTTACTATGTATTAGCTCTCTTCATGCTTTCATGGCAAGCCCTGGGGAGTGTGACGGCAACATGGATACAGCCTGGCCATTAGAATGTCACTAGAATAGAATACATGACATCAGTCTGTTTCCATTCCTATCATTTCGACAGTATACAAATAGTATAGGGAAAAGTCAATCATCTAGGATAGTACAACTAATGATGGGTTAATTTTCAAAGACCTAGTCTTTCCCCTTTATTACCTTTGTTATTTAAAATTTGACAAACAAATAATACAAAGCAGTGGGTAAGGTGAAGGAAAATGGCTTTTAAAGATAAACACTTCAGAAGTGTCTTTTACATCTTACTGATGGGAATATTTGCGATTAGCAGATTTGCTGGTTCATCACAGCCAGGCTTCTTTACGGTCACAAATGAGAAAGAGGAGGGTAGGCTTGGTGTAGGTATATACCTGGGATTCATAACCCTGGTTTTTTTCCCTCGAATATTTAGTCTCTTCCTTCTCTCGCCTAAAATTTTACTGTATCATAAAGTTTGCTTACACGGGGAGCCCATGCAGTATGGAAGTTATTCTAGGGCTGTTTAATAATCAGAAAGAATGCTTTCTACCACAGTCTTTCCTTTCAGTGGATTGTGAACTATTAGAGAACATGCAGAAAAATGCTGAAGAATAGAAATATATAGCTCGGTGGTTTAGCACAAAGTGAGCATTCGTGGAAGCACACCCAGGTCAAGAAGTAAAATACTGACAGCAGCCCAGAAGTCCCCTCCTGTCTCCTCCCCTGCCCTCCTTCCTTCCCCCAAAAGGCAACTTTGAAGGAATCATTCCATTGGCAATTTGGCTTTCATTTTTATATTTTGAGAAGATGGCTGTTGTTCTCATTGCTTCTTTGAAAGCAATTTTTATTTTATTTTATTTCTCCAGCTGCCTTAAAATTTTTTTTTGTTTGTTTGTTTCTCTGCAATTTTACCGTGATTTGCCTACACGAGAGTTTACTTATCCTGCTTGGAGCTCAGGGGACTTCTCGAATGTGCAGTTGGTTGTTTCTCATCATTTTGGAGAATTCTCAGACACTATTACACTCTTTCTTTCTTTGAGAGAGCAAGTGGACAATGGGGAGGGGCAGAGGAAGAGGAAGAAGGGGAGAAAGAATCTTAAGGAGGCTCCATGCTCAGCACAGAGACTGAGGCGAAGGTTGATCTCACAGCCCTGAGATCATGACCTGAGCTGAAGCGAAGAGCTGGATATTTAACCAGCTGAGCCACCCAGGCACCCCAACTTCTGTTTTTCTACCCTCTCAACATCCTTAAAAAGTCTTTCTCAACTTTTTGTCTCTGTATGCTTCAATCTGAGTATTTTTTTTTCTCGTACACTAGTTCTAGTTCATTAAGTCTCGTCAGCTGTGTACCCATTGTTCTAAACTGGTCCACTGAGGTCTGAATTTTGGTTCCTTTATTTTTCAAGTCTAGAATTTCTACTTATTTTTTTTTAGGTTAGAATGGTAATTTTATTTACTATTTTTTTAAATAAATGATTTTATTTATTTATTTGAGAGAGAGCACAAGTGGGGGTGAGTGGCAGAGGCAGAGAGAGAAGCGGACTCCCCCAGTGAGTAGGGAGCCTGATGCGGGCCAGATCCCAGGACACCGGGTCCTGAGGCGAAGGCAGATGCTTAACCGACTGAGCCACCCAAGTGCCCCTAGTAATTTTTCAATCTGATATATCTTTTAAAATAATTTCTCCTCTTTGCTGAATTCACAGCTGCATCTCTTATTTACTTGAAAGGGTAAGCACAGTTTTGTTTTTATGTTTGCTGTATTTCATTGCTGTTCATGACATACCAGCTTGGATGAATGTCACAAACATGATGGAATGTTCCCTAGACAGTGGTACTCAGTGTGTTTTTACCGTGGGGGGAACAAAAGAGGCAGCTAAGATTCTCTTTGCATTGGTTCACAGGCTTTGTTCTTTTTACTATGAAAAATTCACAATACAGACTAAAGTACAAGGAACAGTATATGAACCTAAAAGAATCCATCACACAGTTTTGATAAACATCAACATTTAGCAACCGTAGGTATTTTAAAGTGCACGCCTGGGAAGTCTCCTGTTTCTAGATCCACTGTGGGTCTACTTCCATTGTCTGTTTGTTCTTCTGAGTCTTGCTATTATCCGGTCTTCTTGCTATTATTGTGTTTTAGGAATTGTACTGAAAACTCATTTGTAGAAATAATTTGGTGTCTAGGATGTTTTGTTCTGCAAGGAGGATGCATGTTTTCTTCTACTACATGTCTGGCAGCTCTTGCATCTGGAATCTCTTTGATCCAGTTTAGGGATAAAGGCGATTCAAAGCTGAGCTGAAATGATTACAAGACCCAGCCTCCTCTGGTTCACCCTGTTGAGGTGACCTAGGCTCTCTTCTCAAGTCCAAAGCCAACGTTTGTAACTTTATGCCCATGAGACTGCCAGAAGTGCTGCATAGACTTTTGGCTGCCTCTTCCTTTATGGGTAAGTACCCCCAGAGGAAAAACCCAGATCAGCGACCTTACTCTCCTATACTGGTTCTCCGGTATAAATGATACGTGTGTATGAGTGTGTGTATACCTTAACTCACGTCAGGAGGAGGACTGGTCTACCATCACTAGAAGCAAAAGCCTATTCTACACGTTTCTCATACTGCAGTCTTTTTATACTAATCATTTTAAAAGGGAAAATTGAATTGTAATATACAATGATTACATATGATTTACTTGATTTCTGTATCTACCGGGAGGAATTTATGGATCACTGTTTCTGCAGACTGCTTACTTACTGTCCGATCTACCCCTTGCTCCTTTGCCCCTCTGATTTATATCACAGATCCAGGCTCTCTTACTCTTCGCCTTCCAAGGAGGTATGACTGAAAAAAAGGCCCTGCTGAAAAATAGAAGGGCAAGAATAGTGAAGAGGAGTCAGGGTCTCCTCACCTCTCTTTTTGCTTTTTTTGGTATCTCTGACAGTGGCTGTGCCTCCTACGTGGTTCCAGCTCTTACTGGAAGGCCCTGGCTTCTGGGCTGTGGTAACACAACTTCTCATTGTCTCCCCAACCCCAGAAAGAGTGGAGGCTTCCTACTCTTGCTAACTTGTGCTTTACTCTGTTTGGCTGCTCAACCCTTCTAATCACTGTGTTGCCTCTAAATTCCCACCGTGTCCATAACTCCCACTATTTTAAAGACCCAGTGAAGTTACTTTATCTGTCTGCAGGGTTTTGCTATACTATGAAGTGCATACTACACAGTCCTTGTCTTCAGGGAAGGTATAATTTTGACAAGGAACAAAAGACATCTCTATGAGAAGAAATGACAGATGATCTTGTGTTATGTGTCAGCCTTACTGATGTACAAGAGAAGGCCAAAGTAACTCTGGGAAAGGAGAAACCACTGGAATCCTCATGACCTTTTGGTAGAGGTTAAGTTGGACTCTATGGGATGTGTGGTAGAATAGAATAGAAAACACTGCAGGTGTCAGATAGGATCAAAGAATTGAAATAAATTCTAGAAAACAAAACTCTATTCAAAATCTTTATGAAAAAGTGGCTTTTGAAATTATTTTCCACTCAAGCTAATGTCATATATGAGGAACTCGGTGATTCCTGTGAAGGCTTCGAAAAATCTTTAAGCGGTGAAAAACCTTTAAAACTGTTTGATGTGATGGCATTTTCAATCTCACTTTATACATTTGGTCTTGCTGGTCCATAAACTTGAGCTTCACTGGAAATTACCCTGTCATTTCCTGCAAACAAGCTCTGTCATTTCAGATGGTACCATCAGACAACTGGTCGAAAGCTGAGCGATGGCTGATGGGCAGAAAGCTTTTGAGCAAATACATGCATGTTTTCCAGTGATGGTTCATGATGGATGTATGATTAGATGCTCTTTCTAAAGGAGGATGTCACTGTCCTTCTGGGTGGACTGAGGTATCTGAAATCAGGTAGGAAACAGAAGGAATAGTGTGAAACCAATGACCTGGGGGTGAGTTGTGACTCTGTTGCTGAATTCGCTGTGTTGCCGGGCCATGCTGGAGCCAGTGTTGGGCCTCAGCGTGCCTCTCTCCTCGGTGTATGTTGTCTTCACAGAGGAGGAGGGAAAAGCATTCAACTTGGAATTAGATCTGAGTTAGATACTTCTCTTTGATCCTTTTTGGCAATTTGATCTTGGGTAAAGAATTCAGCTTGATGAGTTTTGCCTTCCACATCTATGAATTAGGAAGAGTAATGCAATGTCTTAAGAGGCTGCTGGAATAAATGAGGGAAACGTGCTTAGCTGTCTCACAAATGGAGCTGATTCTTGCACAAACATTTGTTAGCTGAAGTGTATCTGAGCTACTATGCCTGGCCGGGTTATACAGTTTGCTGAAGGACAGAGTAGAAACCTCACTGGGACCTTGTGCTTATCACAGAGACAGGAGAGAGTCACATCCTTTTCTTTCTTGCTTTTTTTCCTTTGTTTTTTCATTTTTCAGTTGCCACTCCTATAATTCTGGCGCCTGGCCGACAGAATGTTTGTATTCATTGTACATATTACCCACATGACGCACTTGGCTCTGCTCCGAAGGTGGAAGTTGAAATAAGTAAATGGTCTCTTTATTTGCTTTCTAACTAAGCCTCATTTCCTTCCCTCTCGTACATCCTGGAGCCCGCATCCTATATACACGGCATAAAATGCCCACGAAATAACAAGTCGTTACTTGCAAAGTACGTCTTCTTTCCCCTTCAAGGTCTTAATCAGCAACTGATAATCTTAAAAATTCATCTCGTAAGCAGGCTCCTCATCAGGTATTCCTTGACCCCATTCTGCTGAGCAACCTAGCCGCTCATTGGTAAGCCATCTGCTATACATCTTTGAAAAGACAGCTCAAGGGACCCCCTGCAAGCTTCTAGCTCCCCCTACTCAGCACAAATGCAAAAACCGGTCAGAAGTCACATGATTTCCTCTGAAAATAGTAGTCTTTTGCAGTTGATGCTTCTCATGTCATGCAACCACAGCATGCTGATTACTTTTATTATTTCAGACGTTTCATTAGCAACAGTCTTCCCCGGCCCCCCAACACTCCCCAACTCCCAAACATCTAAAAATATCATCTTAACTCCATCCTTGGAGACAAAATAAATGATAGCATACGCATTTTCTGTTTGTTCTCCACCCACCTTCACCCCTGCCAAATCTTTCAGCCATTTACACCAAAAAAGCTGAAATTCAGAAAGAAGATCATCATGGTTTCTCAGAGGAACCCTTGTCTCTTTGCATTTAAGAGCTTTAAAAATCTCCTCTAACTCAGACACGAGGGACACTTTTTTCTTCTTTCCTTAAATTAAAAAACAAAACACGTGAAATCATGGCCTGTGTTTTTAAACCAATTTTCAGCTATTAGCAGCCTTGGAAACAAATGTAAATACTGCACTTCTGAGTGCCAGATTTTAACTGGATATTTTAAAGTAGATAATGAAGACACCTGAGCAGTCAAAATAAATGAAATAGCACCCATGGATCACATTCAGACTTTTATTTTAAGCAAAAATTGATCAAGCAGTTCATGGCAGATTGGAAGCAATGAACCTGAAATGGACATGTGGTCCCCCCGTGGCACAGTCAGCTCAGCAGCCATAACACAATGCCATTGATTGGTTGGCTTACACAACAGACATTTATTTCTCATGGTTCTGAAGCCTGGGAAGGCCAAGGTCAAGGCTGGTTGACTTGGTTCCTGGAAAAAACCCTCTTCCTGGCTTGCAGCCTCCTGTCTTCTCACTCCTCTGTGTGTGCATGTGAGGGGTGAGCGAGGGGGAGAGAGAGAGAGAGTGCCGCGCACAAGTGAACGCAAGCTCTCCAGTATCTTTTCTTATAAGAACACTAATTCCATCATGAGAGCCCCATCCTCGTGACCTTATCTAAACCTAATTATCTCGCAAAAGTCCCACTTCCACATACCAGTACATTGATGGTTAGGATTTCAACATATGAATTGTACGGATAGAATGTTCAATCCATAGCACCCGCTAAAGTCAGATACACCAGCACCAGCCAAAGAAAGAGTATAAATAGCCCTTTGATAGGGAGTGATCAAAGAAAAACTATTACAGCATTTTATTTTTAAGAGAGACCATTTAGTTCAGGGGCAAGTCACTCTGTGGAGGTCAG
This sequence comes from Ursus maritimus, assembly GCF_017311325.1. NCBI lineage: Eukaryota > Metazoa > Chordata > Mammalia > Carnivora > Ursidae > Ursus > Ursus maritimus. The sequence goes on along the minus strand of NW_024426008.1, from coordinate 21,116,783 downwards.
TGTCTCCTGAGGGCGTCATGATTACCAATGTTCTTAGTAATGAGTCTGATTCATGAAGAAGGATGAAAGATCTTTGGTGTATTCTGTTTAAGAGGAAGAGTGTATGGTACTCTATTTTAGAATTTTTTTTGTCAGTGTACTTTAAATATTGGTGTGTATGCAGGTTGCAATCAGTCATGTGAAATACCCATTTATGTGCGATGGTCTTTCATTGAAGTATAACTGATATACAGTATTATTAGTTTCAGGTACACAACATAGTGAGTCAATATTTATATATTATGAAATGATTATCTTAAGTCTCATTATTACCTGTCAACATACCAAGGTTTTCCATTATTATTGACTATATTCCCTCTACCGTACATTACATCCCCGGGTCTTCTTGGTACGTCTTAATCCCCTTCACCTATTTTGTCCAGCTACCTCTCCTCTGGTGACCATCAGTTTGTTCTCTGTATCCATGAGTCTGTTTCTGTTTTGTTCTGTTTGTTCATTTGTTTTGTTTTTTAGTTTCCACGTATAAGTGTAGTCATATGGTATTTGTCTTCCTCTGTCTGACTTCTGTCACTGAACATAATACTCTCCAGGTCTGTCCATGTCGTCACAAATGGTAAGATTCCATTCTTTTTATGGTTGAGTAGTATTCCATTATATATGTATACCCCTTATTTACCCATTTGTCTATCGATGGACACTTAGGTTACTTCCATATCTTGGCTATTGTGAATAATGCTGCAGTGATCATAAGGGTGCATATATTGTTACAAATCAGTGTCTTCGTTTTCTTTAGATAAATGCCCAGAAGTGGAATTGCTGAATCATATGGTAGTTTTATTTTCAACTTTCTAAGGAAGCTCTATATTGTTTTCACATTGGCTACACCAACTTGCATTCCCACCAACAGTGCGCGAGGATACCCTTTTCTACACATCCTCGCCAACGCTTGTTATTTCTTGTCTTTTTGGTACTAACCATTCTGATCCATTAAGGTGGTATCTCACTGTGGTTTTGATTTTCATTTCCCTGATGATTAGCAATGTTGAGGATCTGTTCCTGTGACTGTTGACCATCTGTGTGTCTACTTTGGGAAAAAAATGTCTATTAAGGTCCTCTGCCTAGTTTTTAATTGGATTTTTTTTCTTTTTTATATTGAGTTGTATGAGTTCATTATTATTTTGGATGTTAACCCCTTATCAGATAGGTTATTTACAAATATCTTTTCCCATTCTGTAGGTTGCCTTTTCATTTCACTGATGGTTTCCTTTGCTGTGCAAAAGTTTTTTAGTTAGATGTTCCCATTCATTTATATTTGGCTTGTCCTTGCCTGATGGGTTGGAGCCAAAAAAACATTGCCAAGACCTATGTCAAAGAGCTTACTAATATATTTTCCCTTAGGAAGTTTATGGTTTCAGGTCTTATATTTAAGTCTGTAATCCATTTTGAGTTTATTTTTGTACATGGTCTAAGAAGGTGATCTGGTTTCATTCTTTTGTATGTAGCTGTCCAGTTGTCCCAACACCATTTGTTGAAGACACTGTCTTTTCCTCATTGTACATTCTTGCCTCCTTTGTCGTACATTAATTGACTATATGGGTGTGAGTTTATACGTGGCTTCTTTATTCTGTTCCATTGAGCTATGTGTTTGTTTTTGTGCCGGTGCCATACTGTTTTGATTACTATAGCTTGGTAGTATAATTTGAAATCTGGGAGCGTAATACCTCCAGATTTGTTCTTCTTTCTCAAGATTGGTTTGGCTATTTCAGATCTTTTGTGGTTCTATACAAATTTTAGGATTCTTTGTTCTAGGTCTGTAAAAAAATGCCATTGGTATTTTGATAGGGATGGAATGGTTTGTTGTCCAAAAGATGATAAATCTCATATATTAACAAATACTTCTAAACCGGGGATGTACTGTATGGTGACTAATATAATATAATAAAAAAACATTTAAAAAATATTATGAATGCATCCCTCAAAAAAAAAAAAAGTCTGTTCTAGGATCAGTCAATGGCATGCCATTTTTGAGGAACAGTTTCTTTTAAACTGAATTATGCGGGAGCTAACAAAATTTAGTGTTGATATTTCAGTCATTGGAAACAATCCATCAGCCAGCCTCTCTTTCTTTTGCACCAACCTCATCCATGGTTGAAAGAAATTTATCATAGTGCTTTCTTATCCAAGCATGTCTGTGCGTGACAAGTCTTATTACCCTTTAATTTAAAGGTGTTAATACAAATCGGGGGTTAAGTAGAAGAGAGGACTTATGTTTAACCACAATTTTTTCACCTGGGCCAAGGAACAATAATTTCCTGACTTGTCTGCCCTTTGTCTTCGTGCCTTCTCTCTGGTTAGAAGCCATTTCCTGTACTCAATAGCCAAATTTCCCTTCTAACTGCCTGTCATACTTACCAAGCAATCAACATTCGTCACAACAATGAGGCTTATCTTGCCACAAGTCCAGGATACTCGAAGTCAGTTGGCCGCAGTTCCTTGTATCAGTCCCTACAGTAGATCTGGCTTGGCCAATGGGAACATAATAATTTACATCCTTTGGCAAAGGCTCCCCATTCTCTGGACAATGTTTATAAAGACACAGGCAGCTTCTGACTCTGTAATTCTCTTTTTATGTATGATTTCATGTTTGAGAAACCCCCATTTGGCTGACACATCCCTTCTCTCGCTGTATTAAAAGTTCTGAAGTCTGGTTCTCATCTTGCTGGCAGTGATGCTGGACTGTCTTGGTAAGGTGACACTGCAGATCTTGGTGATGAGACATTCTGCCTTGGTTTTGGAATTTATGCCTGGATGTAATCTTATTCTCTCAGATCTGTATTCTTCCCTATCATACTCCCAAATCAACGTGGCTGAGTAATCCCACTTACCACATGCTTTATCGCATATCCACATCTAACCTATTAACAAATCCCGGTGGCTCCACCTAAAAAATTTATCCTCCACCCCTGTCACTGTAGCCCAGGTCTCTGCTCTTCTTCACTTACTCGCTGCCGTAGTCCCCAGACGGGTCTGCAGTCTCATCTGCTGGTCCTCCTCAACACAGCAGCCAGAGGGATGCTTAGAACACAGACATACTTATATCAAATCTGCTTCCTCTGAGAGAATAATATCCGAATGCTCATTCACTGGATACAAGGCCCTGCCTCATATGTGGGCCCCCTTTTGACCTTATCTTCTATCATCTCCCCCTTGCTCTTCTACTTTGCCTACGCCGGCCTCTGCATGCTGCTTCTAACACACCAAGCATGTTCCTGCCTCAGGGCTCCTGCGCTTGCTGTACCCTCTGCTATGTGCGTGTCTCAGTCTTATACTTGGTTCTAAGCTTTGTGTGTATGTCCTCTCATTGGAGAAGCCCTGCCTGACCACCTTATCTGGAATAAGAGCCTCCTGGGCTGTATCACTCGTTGTCTCTCCTTGCCCTACTCATGTATGTAAGCATTAATTTTTTGTCCATCTCCCCTCCGCCAGTAAAATATGAGCCCCACCAGGGCTTGTTTACAACTATATTCTAAAGTCCTAACATGATTCCCGGTACCTCATGTGCTCCCACTATATATTTGTTGACTAGATGGCAGAATGATTCCTTATCTTATTGGATCCTTAGAGCATTTCTCTTCGGTGCTAGGTGCTGGTATTCTGATTTTGTAAGTGAACTGCAAAGGCAAGCTTGGCACGTTGCTTAAAGAACGTAGTCACTGTGGAGCTGAGTTTTGAATTTGAGCCTTTATGACCCCTGGTTTAGTGTTTATCGTATCATACTTTTAACCTCAGCTTGTGACGTGGAACCATGTGGCAGTATGGGTGAGTGCTGGACTGTGGCATTCCAGAACTTGCCATGACTGTTCAGTGGCAGGGCAGAATCATTGGGTTACCGCTGGTTTGTAGAGGATGATGACATTTCTCAAGGAGCTCAGCTGTGGCCCATCCACACCTCTATCAGTCAACACCCTTCGGTCTCAATATGGAGATTATGGAGTTTGGTTTTCTGTTTCTGTGACCACTCTGTTCTGAATTAACAGGGAGAAAACTTGCTGGTTAGTCTTTGTATTGCAGTGGCTATGACTGATTTCCTCACCCCATCCTAGATAGATAACCAGGTCATAACAGGAACGAGAGTGCATATAGTCTGGGTCCACAGCCAGAAGACAGGAAGTTAACCAGATCGGAATTGTTCATTCAGGAGTCTGAGTCAAAGAGCCAGTGGCAGGTCCAAGATACAGAATGTTAGATGTTCTATTTTCAGCCACAGGGTCCTCTTATTGATGGATTACTGGCCTGTCAGATGAATGCCTGGCTGGTGTTAGACAAGGAGGGCCCTGCAGATTAGCTAAGTTCTCACATTTCCCTCTTGATGATGCCTCTTGGGCCAAGGCAAAGGCAAGGTCATGAGTCAAGCTGACCCTGACAGGTATGTGCCTCTTGAATACACTGCCTCTGAGATGGGAAGTCAAGAGGGCACCACGCATGGCTGCTGGTGTATGCGTCAGTGGGGTTGGTGTCTGAGTGGACAACACTGACTGTCTTATGGGTTGATGCCCTTTGGTTTTTGTTTATGTGTAAGTAAAATTCTGAAGACTTTTAGCTCCTATTTTGATATAGACAGCTGCCAACACAAGTCTGTTAAACTCCAGGAAATAAGTCGTTATACATAAATGTGGTTTTAAAAATGTAAGGGTACAATGGGCTCAACATGAGTCAGCATATGGGAATATTGCTTAGGGGGAAAATGTGATTCTGGAACTTGAAAACAGGAACCTAGCATGAGGTTCTTTTTCCTGTATTCATCATTTTAACCATGTATTTTTAGAACACCTTCTACATGCCAGGTAATGTGTTATATGCTGACAACACACAGACACAACAGCCAGTCATTTCTCAAGGGGCTTGGAATCTAGCGACTTCTCTGTGGGCCGCATCTAGTCTCTTGTGTTCCTGTTTCTTTCAGCTTTCGAGAAATCTGAAAGGAGAAATAAAGACTTGAGATAAATGAAAAAGAAATTGATGAATTAGTCTGAAGGTGATTTAATTACCAATGAGAGCAGAGATAGAGAAAGCATAGCCTCCGCTCATCTCCCATCATAGTGAGAAGGTCTGTGCAGTAAGAGAGATGCTATGAAGACAGAATAGATGTGAAGACCTTCCCTTCTGGACCTTAAAATAATGAAAATATGTGCATGTATATTATGTATATATGGTAGTGTGTGTACATATATATATTTGTGTCCCCCCATTCATATGTTGAAGTCTTCACCCCCAGTATCTCAGAATGTTACTATATTTAGAGACAGGACCTTTAAAAGGGTAATAAAGTTAAACGAGGTCATTGGGCTGGGCCCTAATCCAATATGATAGGTGTCCTTATAAAAAGAAAAAGGAGATTAGAGCACAGGCAGGCACAGAAGGAAGACCATGTGAAGACATAGGGAGAACAGACAAGCAAAAAAGAAGCCTCCCAAAGACATCCACCCTGTTGACATTTTGATCTCCGTCAGCTTTCCAGCCACCAGGACTGTGAGGAAATGCACTTGTATTGTTGAAGCACCCTCCACCCCCACCCCCACCCCCACCCCCATGGTGCTTTGTTATGGCGGCCCTAGTGAAATACTACAAATACACATACACAATGAGAAGACCCCAGCCCCAGATGTTAAGAATTTGAAAGCTGCACATACACATCAGGTCAAGTTTAGAAAGAAATCCTATCAGCCGCTGGGTCATGGGCTGGCTAAGCTCAGCGGTCGGATGAGAAATCATGCTGGCTGGTTACTCTAGCTACATGGATGCTAAGTGCTTTATGCGTATCTACTAGTTCCTTCACTCAGTGGACGTTTTCCAAGTTCCTGCTGTGTACCAGGCATTGAACTAGGTACAGGAAATACAAGAATGATTGGGACAAGAGCCTGTCCCCCAGGAACTAGCTGTGGACGGCCGTTGCTACCGTGTGAGAAGTCTTAGGACAAACACGTGAACAGGGCACCTAACCTAGGAGGTTGGATGGTCCAGCTCTGAATTCCCACAGCCACTGGACCACCCGTGGTCTTTTCCTTACTTATTTCTCCTATTTTAAAGTCTTCTTTCTTATCAACCGTCTCCAGTCTCTTCTTGTTTTTGTTTGTTTATTTGGTTTCTGGGTTTTGTTTTGGTTGTGTTTTTTCCCTGAATGATTAAGTATTGGATATCAACACAGGGTTCGTAGTCATCCCCTTAGGCTCCCAGGAAATCACTCAGAGAAGATGAGGCAGTAAGTCAAACTGCATGTTAACTCTGACCCTGGAGTGTTATCATCTGTCTGACTCAATTCCAGAAGAGAGAACCACCTCCCGTGACCTCTTCCCCCATATTTCAGGCCATAAATAGGTGCTGGGGCCCCTGCCAAGTTGGGTCACTGTGGCTCATAAGGGACGGTCAGTTCCTCACAAACATTACACGGCTACCAAATTACTACGCCACCCGAGGTGAGTCATAAAATTGGCCCCACTTAAAAAGAGAATTTTAGAAATGTCACCTCCTGACTATCGCCATAATGCAACTAAGCTCTTCTCTCAGCTGACCGCCCAGAAGAGGCCTCAGAGGAAGGAACGGGAAACCTAGCCCTTTGGTCTGCCCGGGGCGTGTATTAGGCTGCAGCAAGAGTAGAACTTTTCAGGGCTATTTTACATCTAGGATAGTGATAAAATAGAAACGATGTTTGATACCTACTTATATTTACAAAGAAACAGACCAAGAGTGTGTGTGCATACAGGTGGGTCTGAGTGTGTATAGAGAGAGACTCTGACTGAGACCCACCCACAGGGTGGGGACACATTTGCTTTAGTCTACTGATTGTAAATGTTAATCACATCTGCAAAATACTTTCTTAGCAATGTTTAGGCTAGTGTTTGACCAAACAACTGGGCACCATAGCCAGCCAAGATGACACATAAAATTTACCATGATACTACTTTAAACAGAAAGAGGTAATCTAAGTTCTTCATCATGTTATCGAATAAGAATATCAGTGAAAGTAACTAGCAGTCACACACACAAAAATCTCCAAACCTCCTGTTTATCTCTCTTGGATGCTTTCAGTCTTGGGGTTTAGAGCCATTGCTTCCCAAGGCAGGCAAGTCCGTCTTCGGATGACCCTTAGAGTTGACAAGTCTTTACTTGACATCACTGAATCCCAATCCCTGTCTGTGTAACTCTCATGCTTTAAATGCTGTTCTACCCTCTGGAACATCATGGAAGCAGGATGAAGACCAATTTGCCTTAGATGTCCAAAATATGTTGTATAGGGTATTCATTTCGTGTGATGCTCAGCATGGGGGTGAGGGATAGAGAAGTTTCTGTGCTTAAGTAAGTTTGGAAACACTGCTTACAAGCTCTTCCTTTAGAAGATTTACCATGGCTCATATTAAAGGCTTGTGCAGCAAAAAAAACCCATCTAGGCTGAACTCTAACCTAGCATTTCCCAGACATCTGACATTGGAAAATCCCCCTTTTCTTTTCACTACCATCCTCTAGAACGTAAATTGAAAAGTTCTGCAAGAGTCTCTGACACTATCCATCCTAGCCTTCCATTCAGATGCTCTGTCCCCCTGGTCACTCGGCACCAGAGTCGTACCAGTTAGCTCTGTTGGGGAACACACCACCCCAGTCCTTGGGGGCTTAAAATAATATTCATTATTTCTCAAAAGTGTGCAGATCACTGGGTGATTCTGCCGACCTGGGTTGGTACTGACTGATCTTATCTGTGCTTACTTCTGCATCTGCAGTGATGCATAAGATAGAGGCTCGCTGGTCTAGCCTTGCCTTGCCTGGAATGGCTCGGCTTTGTTCTATGTGCCTCTCTTATTCCAGCAGACTAGCTAGGACGTTTTCCTTGCTGTGCCAGAGATTGAAGAGAAGAAATGGAAACATGGAAGCAAACACTTTGCAAGTCTCTGCTTACATCAAGTTTGCTAAAATTCTGTTGGTCAAAGAGTGACCCTTGGGTGATCTCAGAGAGGCAAGGTACTACAGAGTTACAGGATATTGGTGGCCATTAATTGAGGCCATTGGTTATATTCATCTAATGCAATGGTCAAATGCAAATCTGAGAAATGGGGTCAAGAGAGCTGTCTCAGATTGCTGACAGCAGGGTGGAGGGAGTGTAGTAACATCGCAATTCCTCAGAGCCCACCCCTCAGAGATGCTCAGGGTGGGGTTAGGTGCCCATAGTCTTAGAAGCTTCTCGGGTAATACAGATGTTGAGCCAGGGTTGAAAACCCCTGGTCTAGACCCCTTTTTTAACAATATCAATTATGTGCTTACAACGATAAATTTCCCAAGGGCTATGGAAAGAATTTTACGTTGAAGATGTTGGTGCTTCCTCCGCTGAGCTTCCGGTCTCAGGCAAATAAGACCGGTGTGTGATGAGTTACACGGAGCTTCCGGTCTCAGGCAAATAAGACTGATGTGTGATGAGTTACACGGCAGCAGATCAGCCTTCCGTCCCACTGCTGCCGTGACTCTTCCCTGGCCTAAAATCTGCCCTGGCTCTTGCATCTTAAACTGTATCTGATCTATTTTATTCTGTGCGTGCCACACTGTCAGTCAGGGGGCAGCTGGGGGGAAGGGACTGAGCCAAGGGTAGTGCAAATTGAGCCGGACTTACAAGGGGCTATAAATAGATGATTTTTTCCCAGAAGGCCAAGGATGCCAGGGTGGTCAACAGGGAGTTACTGTTGTAAGGCAGTTGACATGTTCAAAACAAAACAAAACATATTTCCCGCAAAGATATTTATATACTGTTATGAATAGTACCATAGGGGTATTACTGAAGTCATCCTATCCAATTATTTGTATATATGTATTTATATATAATCTCAGTCAAGAGATAGTGAATATACAGCTAATATCTTGTTGAAGTTCATGTAATTTTTAAAATTCTACAGTTGGGAACTATATTCGTCTGCTCATGCTGTCATGACAAAATACCCAGGCTGGGCTTAAACAACACACACATTTATTTTCTCAGAGTTCTGGAGGCCTGAAAGTCCTTGGCCAGTAGGGTTGGTTTCTGATAAGGGCCTTCTTTCTAGTCTGCAGAGCGCTGCCTTCCTGCTGTGTCCTCACAGGGTCTCTTCTGTGTGTGTGTGTGTGTGTGTGTGTGTGTGTGTGTGTGTGTGTGTGTAGAGAAAGAGAGAGAACAGCTCTGGTGACTCTTCCTCTTCTTATAAGTACAGCAGATGCATCAGCTCAGGACCCCACTATTATGACCTCATTTAACCTTATTCATATGCCCAAAGGTTCTGTCTCCAAATACTGTCACATGGGGAGTTTAGGGTTCAAGATATGAATTTTGGAGAAACACAATTCAGTTTATAACAGGAACCATTGTGTTAGACTGTTGCTGAAAATGACAAAATGCCCTCACTCCTTACTGCTGCCATTTGAGATCTCTTTCCAGACATAATGGGGCCCCAGGAGTTTCCCTTAGTCCTTTAGAGTGGTGCCTCTCCAACATTTTTGGACTGTAGCCATCCTAGGTAGCACCAGAGATCCCTTGGCCTCCCTATTTCATGTGGTCCAAGTAGATTTTATAAAGCAACGGGCCCCCAAGTATGTGGATTGTATAATTTAAAATCAAATGATCAGCTTATGTAAAGATTTTATATCCTAGAGTATTGCAATATGAGCTTAAATAATCAATCTTATTCTCATCTTGATCCTATGTTGCAAATTAAAAAAAAAAAGCAAAAATAATGAATATACTGTTGTACAAATATATATTTTACATCTTTATCAATAAGGGCATGGGTGTAATAGCTGAACTGTGATGCCTTCATGTCTCAGTATAGCTACTAGAATATTTTAGTCTCCTCATCTGCATATGTGCTTCACTGGAAGTTAAGAAGGCAAATGTTAATGACATAGAGGTTAACAGGGAGGTTCTAAAGCAAGAGCCTGTGGCCCATACGCCAAGTTGTGCATGCTGCCCATTTTTATAAATAAAGTTTTATTGGAACGCAGCCATGCCTATTTGTTGACATAGTATCCGTGGCTGCTTTCAGGCTACAATAGCACAGTTAAGTGGAAAATGGCCTGCAAAGTCTAAAATATTTACTCTCTGGCCCTTTACAGAAAAAGTTTGCTGACCCTCAGTCTAAAGTAAAGATCGTGGAGTTCAAATTCCTAACCCTGCAGTTTCTAGCTGTGTGACCTCAGGCAAGTTATCTAGCCTCTCTGTGCCTTAGATTCCTCATTGTAAAATGAGGACAATAATATTACCTGCCTCAAAGAGGTGTTAAGAGGAATAAATGAGCACGTAAACATCTCAGCATAGGGTCTGGGCTAAAGTAAACACTCACACTGTAGTTGTTAACCAAACAATCCACAACGAACTAAATTTATAATGAAAATGCTAAACTGAGAGCCATTAATAATTAAAAAGGAAAATTAACAGTAATTAAAAACCTGACCAACTCATATCTATGGTGGCGAGGCTCCTCCCTAAATATCATTTCTAAAAATTTCAAGAATTCTATTTCTATGTGGGGCATGCCCAGTGGGAGTTTTTGAACATTGGCAGGCATTGCTGGGCACTAAGCCACATTAGGAGAACATAGAATAAATCCTTAGTAAACTCTGGTGATATACTAAATTTAGTTTACTAATAACACATTGAATAACACATAATAATTCACTTAGTAATTTACTGGTAAATAGTCTCTAGCCATTCATAAAAATAGAAATCAGTGGAATTGTGTTTGTGGTTCTGTTCACAGCCTACCAGTCTCACCCTGACTCTTTCCTGACTGGATGGGCAGCCATCTGGTTCCTAGAGTAACTGAAACCCAGCCATGGATCCCATCCCTAGTGATATTGCCAATTTGACTTTCTCCTCTGACCACAGGATGTACCTTTCACCATGGTGGTAATTGACTCCCCCCCAAAATTGAGTGGTGGTATGACGTGTGGTTGGTAAGAATAAATACCTTAGGGGTGCCTGGGTAGCGCAGTTGTTAAGCGTCTGCCTTTGGCTCAGGGCGTGATCCCGGCGTTCCGGGTTCGAGTCCCACATCAGGCTCCTCCGCTGGGAGCCTGCTTCTTCCTCTCCCACTCCCCCTGCTTGTGTTCCCTCTCTCGCTGGCTGTCTCTCTGTCACATAAATAAATAAAATCTTTAAAAAAAAAAAAGGATAAATACCTTAGCCCCACTGGAAAATATATCCCAGTGATGAATGGTAGGTAGGTAGCATCATATTTTGTTAAAAAAAAAGTTTACGATCTAAGAGAGAAAGGTATAGTGAGGTTCTCCCTAGTCTGCCCCGGGGGTTATGTGAGGTTGTTGGCAGTTCTTCCCATGAGGGGCTGGTTTTGCAGTTGTATAGGTAACAGCAAGAATAGCAGTCCTAAAGAATAAACGGTGTTTCACTAAGAGCAGGAAGTGTGAATAGGAAGTCTCTTATCTAATCTGTTGGTGGTTTGGATCCTTAGTGCCCTCAGGAGTCTCTTCATGAGGTTTCTAAATGAAGTAGAGATAACGATGCCCCTGTGAGGAGGACTGGAAATAACCATTGAAAATGGTGACCGAGTGGCGTGGCAAGAGCCATTCACCACAGTAAACTCTAATTATAGGTTCTTTTTCAGATACTCAATTTAAAAAATTGCTATGGCCAGTTCCTGACATAATGCTCCACACTAAATATCTGGTTCTTTCTTTCTTCTCGTGCTTGGTTGGCAACCTCTCTGGTCTGTGAGAATTGCAGCCTTGCCTCTTCTCTCACTTCTGTCCCGTGTCGCTATTTCTTCAAGACCTGCCACTGCCTGGAGGTCTCCCTCCTGTGTTCTCCACCTTCCCCCATTGCTTTGATCATTTTTCATATCTGGTCTTGAAGACTCCTTGCAAACCCAGCCTAACTTGGATCAAGTGAATGTGAGCTGTCCATACCCCTCCTTTCTTCCCAGGTCAGGAATCACTAGATAATGGATTATGGAAAAGAAAGAAGGATGTAAAGGAGTATATATGTGAATTTACAGTTCTTACTTGGTTTTTAAAACAACCTGCTTCCTGATTATAGAAGAAATACTTGTCCATTTTAGGAAATTAGGCAAAATAAATAATTCTAATCAAGGAAAAGATAATTACCCATAGTCCTACCTCACAGGGTACACACTTCATCCTTCGCTGTATTTCTTTTCCGTGTTCAGCTGTAGTTTATAGAGTGCTTACTGTGTACTAGATACTGCGCTAAACATTGTATTATTTTATTTCATTTAATCTTCACAACAACCCTCTGAAGTATGATTTATATTGTTCTCATGTTAAAGATGAGGAAGTAGGGCCCAGAGAATGAAATTACTTGACCAGGTGAATGAGGAAGGAAACAAGCGGATAACAGCCCATGATATTAGCACTATGCTATTCTGGTTACCATTTTGCTCTGTTGATATTAGATTTCATTATTTAAATTGAATTTATTGGGGCACCTGGGTGGCTCAGTCAGTTAAGCATCCGACTCTTGATTTTGGCTCAGGTCGTGATCTCAGAGTGGTGAGGTCAAGCTCCCCATCGGGCTCTGCACTGAGTGTGGAGCCTGCTTAAAGTTCTTTCTCTCTCTCCCTTTACCCCTCCCCCACCCCCTCACACGTGCTCTCTCTAAAAAAAAAAAAAAAAGATGAATATATTAGTGATCAAAGGATTGACTTTTAAAAACCTGATGGGTTATTATCTTTGAAAAAATAATTAAATGTGTATTAATGATGGCTCAAAATACATTTTAATTTCTTAACACCATTTTGCCTTCTCTAGAATGGAGTGGGGAATATTACCCATACAAAATGCTGTAAACTGAACTCCATTCTTGTCATTTTCCTCGTTTCTCACTGTTCTGAACGAACTGATGAATTTATCAGGTAAGAAAAGGAAGAAAGGAGCTCATCTCATTAACCCACAAAGGATTCACATTCAGCTTCTCCACTCACTCCTTCTGTCACGCTGGCAGTGACCAGCACCATGAATACCAGATTCATTATTTTCTCTCTCGTTTTTGCTCTCCTGATATTTCCCCAGTGGTATTAATCATGAAATGGGCAGAAGTTGAAGTTCTCAGCCGACTTAGCAACATCTGACAGAATTATGATTTCCCTAATTATAGAGGGTGGCTTCAGTGTATATAAAATCTTGCTGTTCTGTGGTATTTTATCAGTATATAATGTGCATTTTTTTTTCTATCGGTGATTTATGTCCTCTGAAATAATACTCTACCAGAGTATAATTAGAAATTCTACCTCCTCTCCATCTAAAAAGATTTGTGTGGAAAATGTTATCTGAAATCATTATGCATTTGCAAATTTATAAATCTGCTTTTCTTCATCATGGTTGAGAGACTTATACATTTTAAAGGGCTGCACAACCTTGATTCTTTAGATGTATTTATACTGTTTGTGAGCATGTCAAGTGTATATTTTATAAACGAACTTCAGGGGGCACTGCCGCAGAATTCCTTAAAACTACTGTCATTTGATTCCTGGATTTCCTATGAAATGTCAGCACTCCTGCTTATTACTAAGAGAGCAGAATAAATAAGCATTCTAAAGGGTCTTTTTGCACTAGCTGATTTCAAGTGCTGAATAACAAGGCTATTTTAGAACAATAAGATGTTATGCTGTAACATATATGAGATATAATGTAAGATGATTCATTTCAGCCTCTTCCTTTTATGGATGAGAAAACTTGAGTTTATGGCTTGTCCAAGGTCAACAGCTGAAAGGAAGTCCCTGCCTGGGTACAACAAAAGCTTCTATAATAATTTAAAGTAGAACGCATTCATTTATTCACTATTCCCCAAAGGTTTTGGATTTAGAAAAGCCTGGAAAAGTGAACACTTCCCTATATCCATAATATTTGAAATGGAGTTGCCTCCCCTCTCCCACAACTTCCGCAGCCAGGGGTATGCAAGAACATTCAGTGGTCAAAATTTTGAATTGCTTTTAGACTTACAGAAAGATTGCAAGAACAGTACAGAGAATTTCTATATGTCCCTGTCCACCCCACTACTAACATTTTATATACTGTAATATAATTATCATAACCAGGAAATTAACATTGGTATGGTACCACGAACTAACGACTCCCTTTGAACCTCACTTTGAAATTTCCAACTCCTGTTCCTTTGCTGTTGCTGTTTTTCCCAAGATCCAATTCAGGATTCCATATTGCATTTAGCTGCCATTTTTCTCTGATCTCCTGTGATCTGCAACAGTGCCTCAGTTTTTCCTTGTCTTTTGTAACCTTGGCAGCCCTGAAGAATACTGACTAATCTATCTTACTCCATGTGACTCCGTTCAGGCCTGTCTGGAATCTTATCATTGGACTGAAGTCCTGCGTCCCCATCAGGAATACCGCAAAAATGGTTCCTCGGGGCATCAGATCACAGCATGCATGATGTCAGTCTGTATTATTATTGGTGATGTTGGTATTGATCACCTGGTCAAGATGGTCACTACACTTTTCCACTATAAAGTTACTATCCCAGTGGCCAAGGTGGCGTAACTGGAGTGCCAAAATTGGTAATGATAGTATTAGATTATAACCCATAAAATCTTATCTGTGAGTTAATAGTGACATAAGTACGTAATTGATAAAATAGATACAATCAATTCTCGTTATTCTCCGTAGCAATGTTCTATAAAGTCAGCGTGTGAACCTGAATGAGCTCATCCTGAACCCTTGCTCCTAGGGGAAATGCAGGCTTGGGTGCCGCAAGCCTGGGCTTAAAACCTTTTTATCAGTTGATCCATACATAACCTGGTTTTACTTCAATTTCTGTTTCAAGACTATTTGATTTAGTTTGCTGATTCATTAACACGGAGCTCACAGCCAACGGTACTGTGACTCCTGCCGGAATGAAGTTCGTCCAGCAGGCACTTTTTTCTCTGTAGGCACAGCGTACCCTCGCAGTTAAGAGCGCTAGACGGCATGTCAGCACTGTGCTTGGGGGACATTTTAAACCGTGAAATCGCCAACAAAAAGCACAAAAATGTGAAAAATATGGCAGTAAATCGATCAAGCAAAGGACACTTGTTTACGGCAGGAGAACTGACATCAGGAGGCAGAGTGTTGCCTTGTCGGACCTCAGCAGGGAGTGCGTGTTTCAGGTGTTTCAGATTTGTCACTGCTCTGCACGTGTGCACGAGTGACCGAGAAAGTGCTGTGAGTATAAATTTTAGCCTGAAGGTGAATTCTCAAATTCATAATCTGTGAATAATGAGGATGGACTGTATGTGGAGGAGAAGTGACAGCTCTTCTTTGCAGTAGAACTCTAATCAATGTGCGAAGAAGGAAGGACGTAGAGAATCGCCACCCCCACATGCAACCCCCACACTGATCATGGTTGCAGATGGACCACCAGCGGATACTAGAACAGTGGGCAACGCTTTGAGGAAGAAAGGGATTTGCGTAGTTTCAAAGTATTTCCCCTGAGACCTTAATTGACTACAGGGGGAAATATAGTAAATTTATTTTCATTTCAAATTTAATATTGCGTGACTTCTTCATTTTTCTAATATTCCACAGCATTAGCAGATGTTGACTACGAATATATATAAATAGGTGGTAGGTTCTCACATTCTTGATAAGGGGATCTCCACATTTTTCATTGTAGTTTCATATCTGGGTAATCAGCTAGGACTCAGTCAAAGCTGTTAGTGTGTGTATAACTGGAGAAAAGTCAAGAAGCTGTCACTTCAAGGGTAGATTTGGGATGTGTGAGGATCACTGCCTGTGTGAAATCATCCCAGGTGGAGGCAAGCACTTCTCTTCAGTGTTCCCACTGTGTCCTATTTGGATAGACTAGAAATATCTATTTTACACGACAGATTGATCGTGTGCACACTTGTCTCCTGAACAGGCTGCTTCCTCAATAGAGGGGCTGCCCCTCCACCTTTCTATCTCCAGTGGCAAGCGCGGTGTCTCACACACATAGTGGGTGCTCAGTAAACATCAGCTGGGAATGGGATGGCATGGGATGAGACAGGGTAGGATCCAAGACAAATACCGCAGGTCTGCTGGACATCCACCATCCATATTTTTTCCCAGATGAATTTCTGTTCTTGCCCTATTTTCGGATGCTAATGTTTATCTCCTCCCCATGGTGAAAACAAGCATGACCCTGGGAGTAGTTAAAGGCACATGGAAATGAAGACCTTGGTAAGCCCATTTGGTTCATGGAAGTTTCTTGTTTCATGTAACTTAGTTCAGATGTGACCTTAGGTGTATTAGTCATATACCTTCTTTTATCCTAATAATGGTGGTGGTACTCTTGTCTCGAGAGGCAGAACAGACTAATGGGAGTATTAGGGATTTTGTGAAGCAGCTTATCTGAAAAAGCTTTTATTCTGAAAAAAGTGTCATGGTTGGTTCTGAGCACTTGGACGGTTTCAGGTTGAATCGAATGTATTAGGGTAGCTAACAAACATGCCAGCTCCCCAGTTCTGGAGACTTAATATAATGCACTTTTTCTTGCTCATTAACAGGGCGGTGTTCCTGGTTGGGCAGTTCTCCCTCCAACAGTGTTTCAAGGACTCGGGCTTCTTCTTTCTCATAGCTCTGCCTGCCTCCAGGTCTTTAGAATCCTCTCCCCTGAGCTGTGAGGTTTTACGGCCCAGTCTAGGAGTGGTTTTCTGTCCTCTTCCCACATTCTCTTGGAAGTGAATCAATCATATTTCCACCCTTACGTGCAAGGCATGCTGGGAAATGTCTAACTTAGTGTGCCCAGGAGGAAAAAAAGAGCAATTGTTCGGTGAACAACCAGCCAGTCTGCCTCACTAGCTCAGCCTGGCATCTCTCTCTCAATTCTCATGTCACTTGTTTTCCTTATTCTTCTTCAGATACTTAACACTTGGTTCATTGTATTCCTTCATTCATTATGAAACCCACTGGTACCATAATGGGCTTCTACAGCATGGCAGTTGATGGAGGCTTTAAAGAAAAATCAGGTGCAGGACCCACCCTGGAATTCAATCTAGTTCAACGCTATTTAGCTGCCAGAGTATTTGGAAGTCATGAAAAAATATGAGTGTGACTACCTAATTCACAAAGTAAGTACCTTCAGCTACTCAGTATCTAAATTTTGCCTCAAATATTTATTTGCTGTCCATTCATTTGTTCACCTTTCACCTTTTTGTAGTCTAACTGGAAAAAAGCAGAAGCAGATATTTAAGATTTAGGGAAAAATGTAAACGCAAAGAACTTTAAATTCTCTCTCTGAATTTAATTATCCTTGGAAATTCGGAAAAGATTATTTAATCAGTCTTATTAGAGAATTAGTTTTGAGAACCACTGGTCTCGCCTCCCATTATCTGTGGACATGGTATTTCTTTTTTGTTAGTGTATAAACAGTTTGAATTTAGGGACCACATGTAACATGAAATTTTTTTTCTGGGGCGCCTGGGTGGCTCAGTCATTAAGCGTCTGCCTTTGGCTCAGGGCATGATCCCGGGGTCCTGCTCTGCTGGGAGCCTGCTTCTTTCTCTCCCACTCCCCCTGCCTGTGTTCCCTCTGTCTCTGGCTCTCTCTCTGTCAAATAAATAAATAAAATCTTTAAAAAGTTAATAAATAAAATTGTTTTTCTACCCCCAAACCCTTATCTTTATACACTTAACCAATATCTTTTTTTTAAGATTTTATTTATGTATATATATAAATAGAGCACACAAGAGAGTACACATGTGAGTGGGGGAAGGGACAGAGGAGGGAGAGGGAGAGAGAGAATCCCAAGCTTGGCACGGAGTCTGTGGTGGGGCTTGATCGCATGACCCTGAGATCATGACCTGAGCCGAAACCAAGAGTCAGATCCTCAATCGACTGAGCCAACCAGGCACCCCAATCAAATCATCTATTTTAAAAAATTATCACTTGTCTAATTTTTAAACGTACTTATTATAGAAAAGGTTGGAAATATAGGTAAGCAAAAGGACAAAAATTAGAAATGTTTGTTATCTTACTTCCCATTGATAAATCCTACAAAGATGATAGGTGCATTTCTAGTCTTTTCTCTCCCTCTCTTTGTGTGTGTGTGTGTGTGTGTGTGTGTGTGTGTGTGTGTGTGTTTAAATATGACGACAGTGTACATAACCTTTTACAGCAACAATGGATGGGATGGTTCTAAGCTTATGGTTATGACTTTAAAAAATTCATGTATTAACATATCCGTCTTTCTGTTGGACATCCTTTTATTAGGATTTCATTTTGAACATACTAAGGATAAATGAATCAATTAAAAAAAAACACCTACAAGGAAATGATGCCTGTCTGTAAAATGGGACAACAGAGGGGAGGTCCTATAGAATTGAGGAGAGTGGCTGAGGGCAGTTTGGCTCTAAGACAGACATGGCAGTTAGTGCTCAGACCTGGGTTTAAATTCAAACAACGTGATAATCATAATGTAGATTATTTTGTATGAAAAAAGTAGTTATAGTTGGGTTAATGGTTAACATACATCTTTGTGATATAGTAAACGTGACACTAGCCTCTACGTATCCTAGCTTTATGGTTTACTAACTGCAGTTATTTGGGGCTAGGTTTTCTTATGTCTGAAATGGGCATGATGCTAGTATTTACCCCACAGGGTTGTTGGGAGCATTAAATGAGCCAGTATATAAGGAAATGCCTGGTGAAGAGTGAAGCTCAGTAACTATTAGCTCTCATGACACTACATAAGAATTTAAAAAACAGTAGATGGTGGTCTGTCTTTCTAAGTAGGCTTTAAATGAGTGGTCCTCAGCCAGGAGTGATTTCCACCACCTCACTCCCCAGGGAACATGTGGCAATGTCTGGAGACATTTTGGGGTGTCCCACCTGATGAGGTGGTCGGGGAGGGGGTGCTTCCGGTGTCTGCTGCACAAGGCCAGTGTTTCACGTTCCCCCACAGCCAAGAATTATACTGCCCCAAATGTCAGCAGTGCTGAGGTTGAGAAACCCTGCTTTAAAAGAATGTATATGCTGCCCTGTCGTAGATGGAGGGGGAGGTCTGCCACCAAAGTCACACAATTAGGAGGTAGTTTCTGATGATCAGTTAGTATGTCTGGAAAGGAAGTTAGTAGCGTTCAAATCACCTGGTGTTTGTGGAGATCAAATGAAAGACTGTACTTAACTCTTCCGTAGACTAATGTACTGTGCTAGTATAGGTTAGTTCTTTTTTTAAAAAAAGATTTTATTTAGTTGACAGAGAAAGAGCACAAGCAGGGGTGTGGCAGGGAGAGGGAGAAGCAGGCTCCCCTGCAGAGCAGGGAGCCCCATGTGGGGCTCGATCCCAGAACCCTGGGATCATGACCTGAGCCGAAGGCAGTCACTTAACTATGTGAGCCATCCAGGCGCCCCTATAGGTTAGTTCTAAATCATTTTCCTGAACTTTAAAAAAAATTGTTTTCATTATTTTCCTACTGAAGTGTCTTTTTAGGCATTATTTTACCTAATTACTTCCTCCCACAATGATATTTTAATACTACGGGTATGCTGTGTATCTCTGAATTCAGATAGGGTGGAGGGGTTGAGGGCCACAAACCACTATGATATCCAAGATTTTTTTGCTCCCCAAGAACCAATTTCATCTGTGTGGGGCGATATCCCCACTGCTGAGAATGCATATTCTAAAAGGGGAATGAATTCTGAAAATAAGTATTTTTTTCATGATGTTTTGATTACTTATTAAGTTAAAAGTAGCTCAGTGTCACCTGTTGTACATTTGGCATCATATTGAGACAGCGGTAGGAAACTCAAAAATACCATTGATTTAAAGCACCTGTAGTCTAGATAAAGCTAACATGCCTCCAGCGTTTTAAATGGACAGCAGTGCTCATACAAATGGATGGAGATTCAGTAAAATCTGAAAATGCAAAAATGAAATCTGATAGAGGACAAAGAGAAGAGAAATTGAAGAGAGAGCAGCTTTCTAGAGAGGCTGCTAATCCGAGTTTACGCTTACCATGAAACGGAAACCTAAAAGGAGGCCTTGAGAGGCAAGAGGATGAAGGAAAATTGTACTGGATAAGGGAGCTGAAGGACATCTGACTCCCTTTTCTTTTTGTAGGTGACAGTTACTACACTAACTAGGTAGCTGCTTTTTCTGATCTGTTTGCAAAGGAAAGATTAGGCACACCGAAGTCTGCAAGGCCAGGGCGTGCCTCGCGTCGGGGAACACCGGAGGCTTACAGCCTACAGGTCAGCTGTCTGCTCATCCAGCCGTAGGTCTGGAAGGAATCTGCATGTGGCCTGACTATTCCTGTTTCTTGCTACTCCTGCTGTTCCTCACTCCCTGCCTCCTGTCGGCAAATCTGACGCAGAGGGATCCCATGTGAGTTGTCAGCTTTACCTCTTGCCGTGACATCTACCCAGACCTCCTGTCTTTCAGTTCCGTCTCCCAGTCTCCCAGTGGTCCTTGGGGGCTCCCACGTCCACACTCTTGCTTGTAGCTGGTATTCCATCTGGACCACCTTCTCAGCGCATCATTGTCTGCCTTCATATTCTTCCTTTTTGTTCCTGCTTCCCGACGCTGACGCTGAGAGGGAGGTGTGGACCTCCCTTTCCAGGTGCACGGCCCTCCTCGGGTGACACCGTGGGTGTGTGCGCGCCCAGAGTCCAGGTCTTCTGCCTCGGAGTCGGACGTGCTGTCTACTCTTGCTGCCTGGGCCTCTCTGGCAACTTGACTGACAATGTTGTCGATCTTCAGTGAACATTTTTTCTACTGATGAATGTACAGATAGATGCCTTTTACTCTGAGGTTGGATGAATGAGGGCAAATAAAACTGCCACAGTTATCTGCGTTGTAAGTTTTGTATTTGATTGCCTGCTCGTTTGTTGACATCTGTCAGCAACTGGAGATAAAATTTTAAATCTCTGCTTCCTGACTGCAGATGTGTTAGTATGGTGCAAGATGAGCGCTAAATGTTGACTCTGTGGTATGAATACCATCCATGCTGGTTCTTTGTAGTACCCATGAGTTTTCAGGGAGGGACTCTACAGGTGGATGACCACAGATAGATAGTGGCCAAGGTGTTCACAGGAGTGCTGGGTGTTATGCTGCTTAAAGATGGAATTTGGTGCACTTATTTTTGTATCCATGGGCCTAGACTGACCGTGGGACATAGTTGGTGGTTGATACATGTTTATTGAAGCAAAAGAGCTATTGTTTCCCTCCTCTATATGAGGTGTCTGCCAAGTTCATAACAATTCTCCCTTCTCTGGGAACTCAGAATTGGCATTGGCTGTTTCTTCCCTGAATTCCTGCCCTCACCCACCCCCAGCCATCGTTCATGGACCCAGGTCAAACGCCTGACCATAGCTGGCTAAATACCCATCCTTGAGATTTGGAATCGAGACACTGGGGGACTGACGGTCAGTGTCTGTAGCTAAACCCAGGGCATATAAATACAGGGGCTGCTACAGAGCCATCTTACAGATTGAAGGTTGGAGAAAGCTAGACTGACGAGCTCGAAGGCTGAAGCCACCATATAGAGAAAAGCAGACAGAATATGGAGAGAAATTCTGGAGGGATTTAGCCTGCCTGTAACCTTGGTTGCATTTCCCACTTGATTCCTTAAGACACCCTTGTGTTATTCCAGTAAATTTGTTTTTGCGTTAAAGTTGGTTCGAGTTGGTTTCAGTTATTTGTGGCTAAAAATCTTCCACCACTATATCAAAATTTCAGATTTCTCATTTCAGTGAAGGAAATCATGCTATGTGGAAAAATTAGATAAGGAAGAGAGACCAAACTTAGTTTAAGAACTATAAACTGACCCCCCCCCAAAAAAAACTATAAACCTAAATTATCTCAAATTGTATGTATTCAAAATGGAGTTGAGGGGCTTGGTAGACTAATGCTGAGGGGCTTTGCGCGTTGTTAGTTTTGAAGTAGTAGGGAACTTTTCCTTCAAGGTGAAGTAGGAGCATGAAGAGAGAAAAATGGTAGACAAGAGTCAATGATAAAGCAAAGGACCAAATAGTTCTAAGAAGATACACCAGAAACCAGAGGCACTCCTCCGTGCTTCCTCAACTTCAACCTCCTATCCAACCCACTGCCAAATCCTGTCTACTTTCCCACCTAACAGTCTTTTCAGTCTGTCTCTGTCTACTCTGAGTGGCCATTAATTCTCATGAGGACTCCTGCTATGACCTTCTCTAAGTGGACTGCAGGAAGCCACTCTTGCCACCAGTGTTTCTCCACATTGTGACTTGAGCGGTCTTCTAAAAATGCCCAGTGTGCCACCTGTCCCAGGTAAGCCTTGCAGAGGCTTGCTTTTGCTCCGGCCCATAAAGCCCTGCAAGGCCCAGCCACTGTCCAGTGTCCAGCTTCATCTGCTCCCTCTCCTCTCCCCATCCATGCTTCTGTGTGGGCTTCTTTCCATTTCCTCACACCGCCAAGCTTCCTCTGCTATGGGGCCTTTGCACACATTGTTCCCTCTACTGGAACCTTCTTTTCTGCCACTTTACCCAGCTTTCCTTGGCTCCTCTGACTAGACCAGTTAATCCTAGCCGAGCACTATACACCCATCCTTTATACCGCATAACCTAGGTACACAGTTTTCCTTTCCTTTTTCTTGGTATTTGGTTGCCTTTCTACCCTGCGGGGCTGTAAGCTCCACAGGGGCAGAAAATCTCTGCTTCAGACTGTTGTTTTAGTCCCAGCCCCTAAGAAGATGATCAACAAATATTTAATGAATGAATAAATATATGAAAAGGTAAAGGAAAGAAAGAGCAAGCAACTCCCTACCCCCCCAAAAAAAAGCAGCCTCCAAATTTCTCAATATTCTTTTTCAAAGATTGGTTTTATAATTCAGTTGTTTGTAACTCACAGTTTCTGTTAGATACCAGACTCATGATGAACAATATTATTAATAATGCTAAAATCCCTTTACAAGTAGGGGTATAAGATTATCAGTAGGTAAAATATAATTAACGTTGGTAGGACTCCTAGGGCAGCCCACAGAGGCCTGCTTAACCCATAGTGTCTCTAAAACAGTAGTTTTAAGTCCCCAAATCTCCTAAGCATCTTGCGTCTTGAGGGGACACAGGCAGTATGAAGGAGAGAGGACTCCATTTACCAGTGGAGCAAAGAGGCTGAGAGATGTGTTGTAAGGCTGGCCATTCTGGTGGTGAGCATGGGACAGGGCAGATGGGAATGGAGGGCAGCCTTGGGGCCCATTCAAGGGAATAAGTTGCTCATTAGCCAGTTGGTAGGACTAGCTAGGTTAGGTCCCTTTTTCTTTCCCTGTGCATATGGCTCTTTGAAACTGTGTGCACTTAAGCAGAAGACACAGCTTACCCTGCTGGACAAAGACCTTTCTTTGCTCTAGAACGCAGAAGTTGTTGTACTTTGGCGGGACATCTGGCTGGCTTGGTCGGTAGAGCGTGTGACTCTTGATCTCAGGATCGTGAGTTCAAGCCCCATGTTGGGTGTGGAGCCTACTTAAAAAAAAAAAAAAGTGGTTGTACTTTGGGCTAGAATTTCTTCATGAGCATTCTATCCTAAGAGAAGAAAAGGAAAGGAGTTTCCGAAGGCAGAAGGATTGTTACAGAAGCCCTCAGGGAGCAGGAGAGTGAAGTCAATTTGTGGAAGTGATGCTAGATATGGATGGCTGAAGAGGAGGGTCAGTGGTGCTCAGGGAATGGGAAAGCAGGACGGGAGAAAAAAAGAAAACACAGACTCCTTGCCTGAGAGTAAGAGACAGAAGCATTCTGCTATTTCAAGGACCAGGTTTTCTGACAAATATTCCCAGAGCTCATGGCGCCACAGAAGGGCCAGTTGCTTCAGCTAAACCTTTCTGGAGAATATCAGTTTTATTTTAGAAAGAATAATCTGGCTGCGATGTTAAGAAAAATCCAAAATCCAGAAAATACCAAATTATCTTAACAGCTACATGGCCTAAGTTGTTTTCATGAAATGAGATAGAATACCCAGCAAAAGCTTTTTTGTTAAAATCCCGTCAAAGAGGATTGCCTGAAATTAAACCCAGTGTTCTTTCCAAAGAGGTTTGCAAATACCATCCATGCAGTAGAGAAGCACAGGAATTCTGATGAGAACACATTTTTCCAGGATTCATAACCCCCTTCCCTTTCACTCGGGAGGTGGCTTCTTATTCATGGTCGTTGGATGGAACCGGTGAACCAAATACTCGAAACCAATTTGCTGGTTTGAAAAGAGGTTATTGATTCTCCCAGCGGGTGGATGCTTGGAAAATTGCCTTGTTTAACTCTACATGTGGATGATTCTTGTCTCACACTCCTTTAAGTCAGGCCGACTGAGTAAGGCACATGGATTCTTCTTGCTTTATCGAAGTCTTCAGAGGAGCTGAAAAATGTGTAACAGGTCTGAATGTTACCTTGAGTTAAAAAGACTGCATGTGCTTCTCAGAAAATGTCTGGTTAGGTGAGGGATTTTTTTTTTTTTTGCTAGAATGTGCATTATTTGGGGGGGGTGGATATTGGGAGAGAAATTTCCTGTGTGTTTTGCCCAGTACCAAGAAAAAAATGGAGGTGATTGGTCAACAACAGAATTAAATAAATATATTTCTGGATCTTATTTAAAAGGATCACTGCTTCAGCTCTTGGTGATTTATTGTTTTCAGAACTGCAAAGCCCAATCAATGTATTATATGTGTCCTATTAGCATTTATTGGTCCTATGACCCAAATTTGTATTCTTGAAATAAAAGGAAGCTTCCTCCATCACTGATGGAAACATACTCCGTGAATGATTTTGTGTATTTGTGTTATTTCTTGATAATAAAAGTTCAGTTGAATCACTGATATTCAACTGTTAGGGTAAAGGTGAACAAAAACTCCATGCGCTCAGGTCAATATTTCTTCCGGGTGTTGTTTAAGAATATGTGTAAGGTGTGAAGCCACGTGCTGCTGAGTATTCCCTTTAAATCTTAGAAATGTGGGTCCCCGTCCCACGCCAGACCTCGCCCTTACACTCTTTCCTGAGACACATTATTGGCCCAGGGAAGGTTCGTTTCAACGGGAGGTTTGCCACTTTGAACCAATGTGAGCAGCCTTTGTAGCCGGAGGAAATGATTTATTGTTCCCAATCACCATCAATAAGACCATTGTGAGCAAGTTTGCTGGTAAATCTACAGCCACAGGGGAGGATTTTAGTTTGTGACAGGGAAAATTTCTTTCTGCTTAATGGGGAGACATCTCTGACCCTTACCTGTATGGGTTTATGGTGGGAGAGAGGCCTTATGCGTATTTATTGACCTGAAACCAGGAGCCTTTCTAATAGAGTTACGTTTTAGAAGGAAAACTCCCAAGGTCCTCATTTGGGCAGTTGGTGGAGAAAAGAATCAAGTTATAGTTTATATTTTCCTCAAACATCTGCATTTTCGGCTTTGATTCTTTTTTTTTTTAACTGACAAGTTATTTCTCTTTCAGGCCCCATGGCTGATATGGAAGACTGTCATACGGACCAGAGAGAGAACTAAAACCGAAGAAAGGATCTCGATGAAGACATGCCGCGGGGATGCGGACTGGAAGTTGCAGCAAACGGGACAAGAGACAAAGTGCGCGTGGCCAGGTAGCAGCGTGGGAAATAGGGAATTCCCCGTGGTGGTTATCGGCACAGGAAACTCGTGAAGCCTGTTGCCCCAAATTAAGGGTCTCGTGCTATAATTGTTCAAAGAATACACAGCAGGCACAGCAGTCATACAATTAAATAAGTCGTTCTAGTTCTGAACTCTTGTACACTGGGTGAGTAGCAGCTTGGGGTCCCCTCTGCTGCATTTCCTAAGAAAAATCTCCAGAGAGTCCGCGGTAACTAAGACCGAGGCAGCTCTCAAGGTGTGAGATTCATCTTCTTCTGGAATTAGGGTCACCTTGGGATTCAACCTCTAGTTGAGAGCAGGTCACGTGGAAGCAAAATTCTTCTGAGACACAAGAACAGGAAGGGGGGTGTGGAATAAGTCTTTCCCTCTTTGCTCAAGGGACGAACCAAATTTAAAAGCCGTGATAAGAACACTGGCAGAATGATACTTTTTAAATATTAACTGATTTTTCCTCTCTGGCAGTTCCTGTTCCCTCTGCCCTCTCCCCTCCCCATCCCTCTCAGCCTCACTTAGGCATCATTTACCGTATGAGGGGAAAAAAGAGTTTGACCAAAAAATAGGGGAGGGGAAAGGCTTTTAATTTTCAAAAGCCAAGACGCTCAAGGCACTTGGTGTAGTAATTACATGATGAGTTGGAGCTAAGCTTCCAGCCTCTGGTCGACCATGAAGCTTTGCAGGCGTGCAGGGAGGGAGGGAGGGAGAGTTCTGGATCCCGGGGGCGGGGCAGGAGCTCTCAACTGTTGGTGGGGAGGTGAGGAGGAGGGAAGAAGATGGTGGGGTAGAGGAGAAGCAGAGAATGCCCTTGGAAGCTGGTAGCCTCTCTCTGTTCTGGAAACAGGGTTTGTGTCGAGCACCCCGGGAGAAAGTAGTAGGTACATTAATTTCCCGTAGGGCTCTAGGAGTCTGCCAAACCCCAGAACAGAAATGGCTGAGTACTACCCAAGGCACAGATAGTCTGAAGGCGTTTCCAGAAGTTGAATGCGTCCGCCCAGCATGCGGGTGTTACAATGAGTCCCTGGTGCTCAGAAGTGCCACCAGCGTGGTAACGAACAACCCACAACCTTCAACTGGCCTCGGAAGTAAGGGCAGTCGTGGGAGACTGAGCCCTTAACCTGCGGGCTCTGACAAACTCCAGACAGTGTCAGAAGTGAACTGAATTGCAGGATACCCACGTGGTGCTGGAGAATTGGTTGCTCTGTGTGTGTGTGTGGGGGGGAGCCCACATGTTTGGGGTCAGATGTGTTTTGAGTAAACACAGTTCAGACCTTTTGACTTCTTCCATGTTTCTTCCAAGGCACAATTCGAGCTGCGTCTGTTCCCAGCCACCTTTCCAGAGCCCTCCATCCTTGTGTCCCTTCAGCACTTCACACAGGGGTTATAGCCCTTCGGCAGCATCAGCTTCGGATCGCAGGTGGGGTTAGTGTCAGCTGCTGGGTGTGAGCCCAGAAGGGTTCTGCCTCGTGTCCTCACAGCTCCTACCATGAATGTAGCATCCGAGGCTGGCAGGTATTTTGGGGCCTGGTACATCATAAAGCTTCCATACAGATTTGTCAAACTAAAATTAAAATCCTAAAACACCTAATTATAGAAACATGAGACAGATCCTTGAAAGCATGTTGAATTGGCATGGCTTGGATTCCCTCACTGCTTTTCTTTTTTACCCCAATGCTTTATTTCAAACTTTTTCATACCTACAAAACAGTGCAAGTCACCATATAACGATGATCTAGCTTGCAGGATAGACTCAATTATACTCGTGCGTCTGTGTGTATTGATGTGTTTATGACATATTTATTGATCTGTCCACCTACCCATCCGTCGGTTCCATATTTTTCCCTCACTGCTTTTCCACCACAACCAATGTTTGAGAGACCTTCAACTTTGGAACAGGATCTGGGATTAATTCCTGAATTCAGCCCTTATTTGTTGCATGATCTTGGGGTATTGCTTAACCTGACAGTTTCTGTCACGGGAGTGCACAGTGCAGGCTACTTCATAGGCTGTGGTGAGGAGTAAATGAGATAATACAGGTAAAGGGCCCAGCACATCATGTGTGTTCAACACAGGATAGCAAGAGAATAAGCATTAAGTACAACGTAAATATTTATTTCCGCACAGCATTGATCTGCAATGATTTGTGCCTCTTGTGTTCTTGCTTTCAGCCCCTGATTTAGGCCCAGAAAAAAAAGAAGAAATTCACAGGAGACAACGAGTCTCAGACTCTCTTAGATATAAGCAAGAAGTCCCTGGATCTAAGAGGTCAGAGGTGATCTGGGCTTTGTTGTGGAAACTGCATTCTGAATCCCCTGGCACAGTTAGAAAGGCATAGAGTTAAGAGTAGAATCAACAGTTATTTACTTACCCTAGACAAGATGGGGTCTTGTCTTACATAAAATAATGCTTACATAAAATTCCGAAGAACGTTTGCTGGAAAGGAGGTGATTAAGGAGAGAGTGTCAGGGCTCTCCCACAGCCATAAAAACCTCTTCCTGAGTCCTTTGGTGCAGGGATTTGCATACTTTCTGAGGGTAGGCCCTCATTAGTACACCCTTCCACTCTAAGGCTATAGGCTAGCCCCAAATCGGGGAACCAGAATTATGCCCAAATCATTTTGTTCCTGAAATGGTCCTGCAAAGCTGTGGCCAGAGAATGGAGGATGAGGCCACCTCCCCTATGGCCTTGGACCAGGCAGCATTTGGGATGGTTGGAAGGCTGAAAAAAGAAAATCTCATCCTCTGTTTCCTGCCCATACTGTGGCCATGCCCAACACGTCCCCAATCGTGGCCATGCCCTTCCTACCCCTTGGTTTAATCATGTTGAGTACAGAATGGTGTGACTATTATGGCTTGAACAAAATTGGGATCCATCCATAGGAAGTGTTTTCAGCAGCACACTTCGAGTTGCACACTTGTGTTCGTGTATGTCAGGAGCATTGTCCCTGCAGGAACTGGAGAATGCCTAATGTCCTCTCCTCTTAATGGCTGGTAACCCTCCTAACGGAGCACATCACTCGGTAGAACTCCTTTGAACATGCAAGTGCCTGCTTTCTCTCAGTTCTGTCCCCACCCCCGAGAGTCTGCGTCAGTGGCTCTTGGGATAGCCCACTGGAATCCACATTTAAAAAATCTTTATAAATTATTTTGCTTCACGGCCAGAGCTAAGAACTACCTCTGTATTATCACGTCCCAGCTCTTCTTCATAGAAACAGGGATGAAGCATGCCTTCTCTTGTGATGCAAAATCTTGGTTGACCTTCCCATTTTTGCTTTGTCTTCCACCAGTTGACGGGCATAAAATAGCTAGTTGAAATGAAAAGATGAGGACTACTTCCGAAGTAGAAAGGTTGGGCATAGAGGGGAAATACGGACAACCCAGGAGAGCTTTTGAGGAGACTCTTCACTAGCGTCAAAAAGAACTAACAGAGGTTATCACTTGGCTACCCCAGAGCAGGGAAAGGGTATAGCCCAGGACAGAAGGGCACAGGCAGATTGAGTTACTCTATTTTACTCTACAACACCCAGACTTCACATTCTAATATCCCAAGCATCTGTGGGCCGGGTGCCATTTGGGGTGTAGGTGTCATTGTCTGTGTAAACAGATTTTGTTGTTATTCATGGTGGCATAACTGGACAATGTCCCTCAGAGTTTCAATCAGCAAACACTTTAAGGACTATTTGAAGAAAGAATAAAATCCTTGTTGTCTGAAAATCTACATTAGCTGGTTAGATGAAAAAACTAACAGCATCAAACCTTCAGATCAAGTGTTACTTGTTTGGAAGAAAGTTCTAGAAAAAATAGTGGAACGCTTTATAAAGAAATACTGCATTCTTGATGCTCTTGATGACACAGACCCAAATATCATGTGGAAAGTGGGAACAACATGCCAATTCTGAGTTGAAAAGGGACTCAGGACAGTCGGATGTGAAGGAGTTTGGGATGTAATTGAATTGGTGGCATTTTTTCCTCTTCCTTAATGTCAGATAGTAGCGATGCATCTTCTAACCACTGGTGTCTTCTGTTCATTGTAATATGGTATTTGTGTTGGTCTGTACAAAGTAGAATACTGAATAGAAGTCTCTACTCAATAGTCCTCTGAAAGTATATATAAGACATAAAACTACAGAGGGGGCCCAGGGAGTCACAGGTCCGTGTGTGTCTGACTTCCATAAAATAATTTCTCTCTGAAAAGAGAAAGAACCACTACCGTACATTTACACAATAGTAATACTTTCAAAGAAAAGTAGCTGGTTTCACTAAGCAGGAAGTATTACCATTTTAGTGGATTTTTTGAAGAACTAAGTAGGCGTGTGAACCAGAAACTGATGGCTATAGCCAGGTATGCTTTCAAAAATCTTTCCTGTTGGAGGTTGCTTGGCTACCCCAGAGTAGAGCCCCGCAGAACCTGTGAACCCCAGGCGCCTCTCTCTTCCCCATGCAGCCCTTATAATTTCTCACAGTAGCGCTCATAGAAACCTCACATAGAAACCTCACAGTGCTCTTCTTCAGACTAACCATCTTTTTCTTCAGAGATTTATCTATCTTTTAAATCTGTTTTTGAGGCCTTCCCATCCTCGAGCCTCTCCTCTGGAATACCCTTCAATCCGTCTACGTCCCTTCTAGGTAACATAGACCCTAGTTTGGCCAGGAGTCGTCCCTGATGCCTATTTTCCAGCCTTCATTTACACCTGCAAACCCTTTCATTCTAGAAAGTGTCCCGATGAGCACAGTACGGTGTACGGTGAGCCTCCTCACAGCAGAGCTGAACGCGCTCCACGAGGGCGGGCGCATTAGGGAACGTTAGAGTGGGGCTCTCCCTATCCTAAGTGTAGGTGTTTCACACATGCAGTCAGATGGGTGCATCAGTGACTTGGGGCACACA
The DNA here is from genome assembly GCF_017311325.1 of Ursus maritimus. Classification (NCBI taxonomy): domain Eukaryota; kingdom Metazoa; phylum Chordata; class Mammalia; order Carnivora; family Ursidae; genus Ursus; species Ursus maritimus. The sequence goes on along the minus strand of NW_024426008.1, from coordinate 21,086,323 downwards.
CCACACTGTCACCTGGTGTTAAACTCGAGGCTGACCGCAGCCAAGCCTTTTCCACAAAGCCGCATCTTCCCCTGTGCAGTAGGGCTTCTGATGGTTCTGTGGCATTTGTTCCTACTCAGGTTTGTGATCTTAGAATTCGGCCCATTGTCAAGAACTTTGTCATCCAAAATGCTGCCTTATCCCTTCCAACTTCCTGCTGTCAGAAGGTCGAATTTTGCCTTTCTTTGTCACGTTCTGATGAAAGATACTGCATAGGACAGTCTGGTGGCGTAGCCCCTCATTTCAGTGTGACCCCCATTCACATCCCAGGAGTCATTTCACATCCCAAACTCCCCCGCCTCCTGCATGATAAGATCTCTGGAGACCTCAGCAAATGCCGATTGAAACGTCAGATGTCTAAGGTCGAGTCCGTTTTCTTAATCAGCGCATCTAGATCTTGGACCAAACAAAGGGAAGAAAACAGTTAAGTCTAAGGCGACTTCTTAGCGAGTGCACTTCTTTTTGGCCCCCGTGGGGCTTTGGAAATGGAATGACTGGGACGGAATAGGTCAGTGCTCAATGAATATTTGTTGATCCAAGCATGATTTTTTTTTTAATTGAAAAACAAGCAGAAGAGCTTACTCATGGTTCTTGCTGTTAAAAAAAAAAAAAAGCGCCTATTTCTTTACACCTGTCAAGGACATCTGCTTAGGGAAGTCCCACACCCAGCTTAGGTCCACGCTGGAGTATGAATCGACTCTTTGCTAATCAAGTAAATATTATTGCTGAAACGAAAACATGATTGAAGCTTGAAGTGTGAACCGAATGCAGAAAGTGCCAGCTCTTTAATGTAAGCAATTAATTAGGCATCATCTTTACGTCTGGTGATAGGTCCCAGGATGTTAATCAAATCAAATATCACCAGCTGCTGAGAGTGCAGGCTCATTTGGGAAGGATTCTTTGCGCTGAAGGGGAGAGGGAGGTGGCGCTGAGATGATTGCCTGAGACGCCGGTAGCTGAGGACCCCTCTAGAGGAATTGTGGGAAACTGCTTTGTAGGCACATGCGTAGCATCAGAAAACGCTGTCTTGAGTCAGCTGAAGTGGAAAGGGCTAGGCAGAGCTGGGTTCACCTCCTGGTTCTGCTTCCTTCTAGCCTTGGAAAACCACAAGATCCACCTGAGCCGTAATTTCTTCAACTTTAAGACGGAGGGACACCACCTAGCTTATGGGGCTTTCGTGAGGGTAAGAGACTGGGTAGATGGCACTCTGGGGCAATGCCCAGCCTGCAAGAAGGACTTCCCGAGGCAGTCAGGGTGGTAGCGATGGTGGCTGTGAGCATTTGAATGGGTTCCTATCCCCCCTCTGCTGCCTGCATGTCATCTCTGACCTTGGACATACCCTTCACTTTCAGAGCTTGCTCTTCAGTCTCTGAAAAGGCAGGAGTGGGCTAGAAGGTGTTCCAGGGCTAAATGCCCATCATTCTATGACAGGATGGGAATTGGGACAATTCGGTGGTAAGGGGGACAAGACATGGGAAAACTCCCGCTTCAACATGGGGGGTTTGCTCATCACCAAGGGTGATGCTTCATAGGGCATTCATTTTCCTTATCCCAATCCTGCTCCCCCACCCCAGAGCAGGCCAGAGGGCACCTGCAGTGAGCCATCATCCTCTCTAGTCCTCCCCACTGCACCTGCCTGGCTGTCTTCACAGGTGGGGCTCACAGGGGAGCACATCCGTGCAGTGTAGGGAGACACTGAGCACCATGACAAGGGCACCTGGAAGGAAAAATTTTGGAAAGGAGGGAGGGCCTGTATCGAACTATTGGGTAATTTGAAATAACACTTCCTGTTCTCTGTTTTTCTTGTTGCAAATTAGTACATGGTTGATGCAGAGAGGTGAGAACAGACAGTTGGTTACAGCTACCGCCATGCGCGTGCTGTGTATGTCCTTCTAGTCGTTTACATAGAAAACAAAGATGACCGAACATTACCACCGTATCTTGGAGTATACGTTTCTGGGCATTTTCCCCCTTCATCATCAGTGCCGTTTGAACTTTTGCCGATTTCTGTTAATAGCAGTGCCTTGGTTATTCAGCAGAGGCCTCCGAGATAGGGTGCCTGCTTCTAGGGCATACACGAAGCAGTCGGAACAGGAAGACGATTTTAGGATTTCTGTTTATTTTTTTACCTCCTCTGTTTAAAATTGTGTGTGTGTGTGTGTGTGTGTTTATTTCATAACGTGACAATGCGTGTGGTGGTAGACTATGCGGAGCTGGGTTGGGGGCGCAAGGACACTAGTAGAGACTTAAAACTCCTTCTGACTTCCGGCCCTTCCACCTCACGTACGGGCCTTCGTCCTCAGGCTGGCAGCCTCACGTTTGCGTGCTGGCTGCTTCTCTCTGTGCTTAACTGACGTTCTAGGCAGAAATCACAGGACAGGATGAAGAGCAAAGGATTTTCTCCTAGTGAGGCTTTGCTTTTTATTCAAGAAAGGATGTTTTCCTTCTCCTTGGTCAAAACAAAGAAAGTTGGCAAATGGAAAACTTTCAGCTTCTCAGCCTCTGTGGCAAAGAAAGTCAAGGTCATAGGGAATTAAGACTTGTTGGGGGTGTAGATCATCCGTAGGGTCTGCCACAGTCCTCACTCCAGGAAAACACATACACGTGTGCACGTGTACACACGCACACACAACCCCGCCGAAGGACCGGAAGTTAGCTCTCCAGGGCAGGCGGGTGGAGGTGGTGAAGCTGGTGGTGGAGGAGGGACCATTTAGTAGAAGCTGGGCCGAGTCCTCTTAACTTCTGTAGAAACACAGGACATGCATTAGGACTTCAGAGCAGTTCTGCAGAAGGTTTGGTAGCCGGGAGCTGTGAAGTCTGCTGTCGGGGTACCGACAGCAGGGTAAGCTCAGTTCTGTGGCATGCTGCCCCGTGGCGTTGCATTAGGTACTGTCAATCATTTCTGGTGGAGTGTGTGATGGCAGCTTGCAGCTAGTTCGCTACGCATTGGTAGGAACTGATCACAGTGCTCTCATTAGACGCGTTCCTGATAACATGCAACTAAGCAGCACCAAACCCATCAGCGTCCCTGAAACCATTCCCTAGGACCTGTGACCGACTCTTCCCAGGTGGACAAATCATAGACCCAAAGAGCCGGTGTCTTTGGACATTGTAAATTGCAGAAGCCAAAGGTTTTAAGAACAACACAGATGTTTGAGCCACGTGTGTTTTCCTCTAGGAAACTGGGTGGTGCCAGAGAAGGACATTACTTCAGAAAATAAGTTAAAAAAGAAAAAAAAAATAAAAGAAAAAGGAAATCACGAAGATGAGGAAGAATTCACTGATTTTTTTCAGAGGAGGAAAGCCCTGATTTCTGAAGACAGCCTATATCCTGAACGGTTTCCTGGAAATGACACCACTGGTTAACTTTTATAGAGCATTCCAAGTGTTAAACAGCAAGTTCTGATGCTTCCAACTGCCCAAAGACGTAAGCAATTTAAATGAGTTTTATGTTTTTACCTGTATCTGCCTTGGAGGCCCACGTAAAGTAAGCTTTTCTGTGCGCATGCCACCGACTTGATGTCTCTCTTCTTAGAAGGACACAAGCCTCCGTGGATCAGGGTCCCACACTTACGACCTCATTTAAGGCCACATCTTAAATATAGTCACAGTGGGGGTTAGGACTTCAATATATGAATTTTTTTGGAGGGGGAGGCCACCATGCAGTCGATTACAATTTGTTTGTATCTATCAAACGGTGTGTTTCATAGCGTCTTATAACCCCAGCAATCCGTATGCTCCCCCTCACGTGACCCTGGTTCTGCGAGAAAGGGTAGTTAGGCTGCCCGTGCAGTTCAAGAAGACAAAGGAATGTGTGCTCACTGTACAAAAAGCACCATCTTCTGCAAATCGGCAAGGCAAATACCTCAGTGGAAAATGGGCCAAGATACGCGATCAAAATTCACAGAAAGGAAAAAGACAAAAAGCTAACAAGAATATGAAGAAATGCTCAAACTCGCTAGTTGACAGAAAAAGGCAAGTTAAATTAACAGCGAGGTATCTCTTTACATGTACTAGACTGGCAAAATCAGGATACTGCCGAGTGTTGGCGGAGCGTGGGAGCGTGGGAGCCCTCACGCACTGCTGATGGGAGTGTAAACTGGGGTAGAAATCCTGCAGGGGACCCTGGTGGTAACAGCAGATTAGGTCTATGTCTACTTCCTGACCCAGCAAGTCCGCGCTTGGGTACACATCAAGAAGGGATTCTCACAGAGTCGTCAGGGTCCTACATGAGTAAGGTGACGAGGCATTTCAGCTTGCCTGGAACAGCACATCTGCTGCCCTGGTGCAATTACTGATAGCGCCCTTTTCACTCTCAAAACTGTTCATTCTGGGCGTAAGGATTGTCCTCACTGCGTATTTGTGGTGGGGGGGGGGGAGGGGAGACAGGGAGGGTTTTGGAGGCAGTTTGGGGAGTGGAGGGGCCAATGTGTTGGGTTCATGCTCTTCCTCAGAGAGAAGTAAGAGTAGATGTGCCCTTAGAAAAATACATGGGTCTCAAAACATGGGCTGAATGAAAAAGAAATGTTTATAACTATAGTCGCATACCATTAGGATTTGTGCATATTAAACTATACGTTGTATGAGAACACGGAGTAGCAAAAGGGCTGAGAAGTATGATTATCTCAGGCCACAGTATCCGAAATAGAAAAGAGAGAGTCCCATCAAGATAGAGAAAATCGAAGAATTAAGCACTCAAAAAAATTAAACTTGAGATTACTTGAGAAATTGGTATTTATTTGTTTGTTTCTTTATACTCTTAGGCTCTAAAAAACATTGAAATCTGCTTAATAAGTATCTTAAATAGGGGTACCTGGGGAGCTCAGTCAGTTAAGCATCTGACTCTTAATCTCAGCCCAGGTCTTGATCTCAGGGTTGTGAGTTCAAACCCTGTGTTGGACTCCATGCTGGGTGTAGAGCCTACTTAGAAAAAAAAGTATCTGAAATAAGAAAAAAAAAAAAACCCATAAAATCATTGAGTAAGGAAGGCAGAATAGAGGGAATATAGAACTAGGAAGGATAAGGTCAAGTCAGGTGTGAGATTAATATCTAAAAAATTCATACCAAAGGCCCTACAGATTTTCAGAGCTGGGTCTCAGCTTTGGTGCTAAGCTGCCCGAAGGAGGAGATGCCCTCACGTACGTGATCCACAGTATCTGTAATAGCCACCACAAAACCATTCCAAGTACTAAGAAGCAGCCCAATTGTTTCCCATTCTGAGATCAGAGAGAAATTTCTCCCTTGGGCTGTCGTAAGGAGGGCATTGTGTAATGAAACAGTAACCTAGAAAACTCATCTTTACAGAAAGACTCATTCCAAAGCCGTGTTGAACACCTAAATGTTAATTTACTTGAACAGGGTTTGGGCTCCTTGGATTTCTGCAAAATAACGAGGTTTCAGTTGCAGGATACTTGAGGAAATGTTCCTGTGACTGCAGTAAACCTGTGTGGCCCCCAGACATTTGGGCTCTTCCACTTGGTTATGAACCACAGGACCATACATTTCTGGTCATTACGGCATCTCCTAATGGAAGAAAGAAAAAAGAAAAGTGTTCTTCCAGATTCCACGAGCGCTATTGCCTTTCTGCCTCTGAGGAGGGGGCAGGAGACCAAGAGAGAATGTTTTCCTCTATCTCTTCCTGAAGCAACTTTAGCAGCAATTAAATTTTTATTGACTAAAAACCAAACATAGTGGTCACTGTAGTGGCTACAGGAAGTAAATCTATTATGTGGAAACAGGTGCCACCATCGGACTGGAGCCAGCAAAAAGCTGTGCATAGTGGAAGGGTTTAGTGGCAGGCATCTGCAGAAAGAATCCAGTCTGAGACATGACCTCCAAATGGACATTTAGGGTGTGTGGGAAGGGGTATGTGGGTAGGGGAGGGAAAGAGACAATCTGACGTTTGGTACATTCTGGGTTTAGAGCAAGTATAGTTCATCAGATTCTTGAAAGCCTGATTGAAATAACCCCTGAGCACAATCCAGTTGCATTTGATTTTATTTTTGTCGAGGTACCTCTGCTTATTAATTCAATTTTTTAAGAGCACAAGAGAGGGAGGGATGGAAGGTTGATGCCAAAAGAGCGGTAATTATTCCCTTTCCTGTAACCTGTATGTGACTTGGCAACTCATCTTGTCAGTAGCTAGAGACTATTAAGCCCTCTAATGGAGGCTGGCTTGTGACTTTCTGTGTCCACAGAATGTGGTGGAAGCCATGATGTGCCTCTTCTAAGCATAGGTTCTCAAGAGGCTTTAAGTACTCTCTCTCTGTCTGTCGCTCTGTCTGAACATTGCACAGCCACGATGGAAACGCACCCAGGCAACTTGCTCAGTGATGAGAAACAAGGCCCATTTACTTGTACAGCTCTGGCTGATGGCTGGACCATACTAGCCATGTGTTAGATCAGCCAGCCCGAGTGGCCCAACCACCAGGTGAGCATGAGTGCCTGAGCGAGCCCAGGAGAGAGCAGCTGAGCTTCTCCCAGATCCCAGAATTGCCCTGCTGCCCTAGATGTGTGAGCAAAAACAAATGCTAATTGTCTGAAGTCTTTGAGTGTGGGCGTGGTTGTTATACAGCAATAGCTAACTGATACACGATGGTTCCCAGCAACAGTATGATAATTAATAGAAAAAAACCTTTCCCACTATTATAAATAAAGGAATACAAATGAAAATATTACAAATGAAAAACAATAATCACACCTTGGCATTCTGGTTTGTGTTTTAGGGTCTTCCAAGCTAGTGAGTATGGAATCCCCTGAGAACCTGAGGAGCTCTAAATACGCAAAGTTTCGTTTCTAGACTTGAATAATGGAAGATCAGACCTAGACAACTGGAACTGGGTTTTTAAAACACTCCCGCCTGGGATGCCCAGCATGACTGCACGGAGACAGCCAAATGTCTCTCTTATGAATAAAGTCTCTGAATTGTAAGTCCCCATTTTCCCATCTCCTTCTACTTTACATGACAGAGGGTTGTTTTCTCTTCAAATATCTTTAATTACTCCTAAATTGCATTGCACCTGCCACTGTGAATTCTCCAACAGTTCCCTTCTTGGGGCAGTGTTTTCCACTCGGCTGGTTCATGTCTCCTCACCTCTCCTCAGGGAAAGGAAGCGGGGACACGCACAGAAACACCTGTCACAAGTGAAGCTGGAAAACACCAACTTTTAATTGGGTTCTACAGTGGTTTCTGTGGCCACTTCTGACCCCTGACATTTGCTTTTCTCTGAGTTTTGTCGTCAGTTTTATTGTGAGCCCTTTGGTTGGGCTCCATGTTTGCAGCAGGAAGGAGAGGCACAGCGAGACCTGCCCCCTCTCCTGTGAATCACCAGCATCTGTTACACGGTGGCCGAGTCTCATTATTGCTGCTGGGCTGGCAGAGCTCTGGAGAGCAGGCGTGGCGGGCTCTGGGACTCACTAATGACTCCTGGGGAGGGGCCGGAGGAGGGTTACCATCTTGGGGAGGCCATTGTGAAAATGCGCCTGTGTGTGTCCTGCAAGAAATGAAAGAATACTTTCCTTTCAGCACTGCTGGAGGAGGCAGTACCGAATTCTTAGGATATCTGTATGAGGAAATTAGCATTCAGTGTGTAAAATATCCGGGAACATTGGGGATCTTTTTTGAAAGTTAAAAATATTCTCACGCTCTTTCTCCTTTTCAGAAATTAAAGGATTAGAGCAGTATGGTATAATGATGTTTGAGCTGGGGCTGGAGTGCTTGGTTTTGAGGTATACTTGGCTTCCTGGCTCTGCCATGTGAACTGTATGCTTTGTGGCCCACTACTCCATTTTCCGAGACTTCACTTCTTATCTATGAAATGAGAATGATATTAAATTTGTCATGATGATTAAGTTATTTAAAAGTACAGAATTCCTAGCGAGCTTGGAGCATAAATGTCGTTGATAAATGCAGTTCCTTTATTTTTCCCTCTTTCACCGTTCCTGACTTTTAGTTTGTTTGCTTGTTTTCTTGCTTGTGTATGATTTTTTTTTTCTCTGTAGAATAAGAGATGTGTTTTGGAAAGCAAAACATTTATATAAAAATCTTGAAACTGTACTTTTTACCTACTAATCTCACTTATGTAAATGTGTACTAAAACAAGGCCCCAGTTTTCAGAAGTACGAAGGTATAGTCATAAAGAGATCCTATTGTTGCTTCCAAAATATGTCCTTCCTGGTCATTTTCCTGTTTACCTTATTTTTTAAAAAGGCACTTTCCTCACCCTCTTTTTCTTTTTTTAAATCATTTGTGCTATTTGCTACTTATTGTTTCCATGCAGTCAGTAAATTCCTCTCTCTCCCCCAAATCATTAAAAAATAGACTAGAATTAATTCCCCATGGGCTCAAGCTGAATCACTTCCTTCTAAAAAAGATTGTCAAATAGGCTTATTTCTTCAGTCTAGGCAGCCAGTTTGCAGGAGAAGCAAAACTCTGGGTTATGACCCATCTTACACGTTTATGCATCTATTGGGATATATTTCATAATAATAAACTACGCCAGTCCTTCGTAATATTTGGAATTAAATGGTCTAGGAGTACACTGAGCAAACAGTCCAGAAAGCATTCGAAGTGAAGAAAAGGGAATTCATCCTGACTAGTCACTCGCTGCTTGCTCATCCCTATGCTGGGGTTTTCCAACGAATTGCTTTTATAAAAACAAAGCAAAACAACAAAAAACAAAAAAACCCTGCCAGTAAGCATGTTAATCCCCCGTTTCCTGAAAAGGAAACTGAAGCTGCAGAATGTCAGACGGCTTTGCCTCCAGACCAAGAATCTGACCAAAGGATTGCTTGACTCTCAAATCCATGTTCTTGCTTCTATTCCCAGCTGCCTCCAAGGCAGGGGTTCTCACATTGGCTATACGTTGGACTCATTTGGAAAGCTTAAAAAAAAAAAAAAAAAAAGCAATACCCAACACAATACCGAAAAAGAACAAAATTGGAAGACTCATACTAGTCAATTTCAAGACTTATGCTAAGGCTTCAGTCATCAAGACTGTGTTCCTTGGTGAAACAGTAGACACACAGATCAGTGGAACAGAATAGAGAACCCAGAAATAGACCCAGACAAATATAGTCAACTGATCTTTGACAAACGAGCAAAGGCAATGCAATGGAGAAAGGTTTTCAACAAATGGTGCTGGAACGATTGGAGTCCGCACATAAAATTTAAGAAACGAACCTAGTCCCAGACTTTACACTTTTACAAAAATGAGCTCAATATGGAACTTAGACCTGAATGTAATACACAAAACTTTAAAACTGTTAGATTAAAACACAGGAGAAAACTTATGTGACCTTGAGTTTGATGATGAGTTTATAAGTAGATGATGCAAAACATGATTTATTAAAGAAAAATTGAGAAATCAGACTTTGTTAAAATGAAAAACTTCTGTTGTCTAAAAAAACACTGTAAAGAGAACCAAAGGACAAGCCACAGACGGGGAGAAAATATTTCCAAACACATATCCAATAAAGGTCTTATATCCAAAATATAAAAACAGTCTTAAAACTTAATAAGAAAACAATCAAATTTTTGAATGGGCAAAAGATCTGAACAGATGCTTCACCAAAGAAGATTTACAGATGGAAAATTGGCATGTAAAAAGATAGTCAACGTTATGTGTCATTAGGGAATTACAAATTAAAACAGTAATGAAATAACACTACACAGCTATTAGAATAGCTAAAATTTAAAAACTGGCTGATAAGGATACAGAGCAACAAAGTAGTCTCATTCATTGCTGGCAGGAGTGCAAAATCATATAGACACTTTGGAAGATAGTTTGGCACTTTCTTAAAAAGATAGTTGTAGTCTTACTATATCATTCAGACACTGAACTGCCGCTACATATTTATTGTTTAGAAAACTTAAGTTACTGTTTTGAAAATTTATATTCATACAAAAAGAAACCTGCATAGGAATGTTTATAGCAACTGTATTTATGATTTCCCAAACTAGAAGCAAATAGGTATATGGATCAAGAACCTCCGGTACACATCTATACAATGGCATATTAATAAAATAATAAATGAAGTATCAAGCCACAAAAAGCCATGAGTGAATCTTAAATGGAAGTTGTTAAGTGAAAGAACCCAGTATGAAAGGCTGCATATTATATGATTCAAATTACATGACATTCTGGGAAAAGGCAAAACTAGAGAAATGGTAGAAAGATCAGTGGTTTCCAGGGGCTCAGGGAAAAGGGAAAGGGGTGATTAAGTGAAGCACAGAAAATTATTTAAGACAGTAGAACTCTTCCGTGTGATAACTATAATGGTAGATATGCATTTGTCAAAACTTATAGAACTTTATAGGACAAAGAGCAAACTTTATGCAGATTTTAAAAAGTTATTTAGTAGGTCAGGATCCCAGGATTAAATGCAGAATTATGACAAAACAGTGTAACTGTATTGCAAATGTATTGAACAACCTCACTGAAGGTGTGGAGGAGGAAAGGTACTGACTTAAGTAACCTTGGAAATGAGTGGAGTCTGTAGGACTAGAGGCAGAAGGAACTATACACAAGTGCTGTGCTCTAGTTGATAAACTTGTTTCCCACGAGGGTACAGGTTAACAATTCTGATACCACTATATATGCACACTGGAATTCAGTTAAGTGAATGGATAGACAACGGTGCGAGCCAAGTTTCTTACTGTTGGAGGCTACAGAAAAGCATGAGACTGGAAACATCCATGTGATAATCGGATTAGAGTTGGAGACGTCAATATAGACTCATATTAGCTTAATATAGATAGAGATAGTTATATACAGAACTACTTACAGATACGTGTATATGCATAGGTTAGTATACACACACATAATTTCCTTGTTCTGTCAACAGAAAGAGCCTAGAAGCCATAGCACCCCGGTGGCAATGAGCACACCTAGCACCCAGATCTTGGCTTCTAATATCATTCTCCAACCAAATGAACCAGAACTTGGATAAATGACTGATTCTGGGACTAGGGTAGGAAATACATAAGATGAGCAAGGAGCATCTTATGGTGCCCAGAAGTAAGAAAGTGCTCAGAAAAACACCACTGCTACCACAAAGGGACTCAAGGCCAACTGAAATAACTCCTAATGGCCAAAGCTGGAACACTGGAACAGCACAAGGAATAAATTAGTAGATTGAAACTCCAAGTAGAAAATAAATGGATCTATATGATATAAATAAATGGAGAAAAATAGACCAATTTCCTGTATCAAAGAATTCTAAAAACTTCGTAGAGATCCTAAGCATCAAGGAAGTGGAATATAACCCTGCATTCCTTAAGTGACTTCCTTTAGAAGAGTACAATAAGAAAAAAGGGATGAAAGACTACCTTTGTCTTGGAGAATATGACTCAGAAATTTGTTTCAGTCAAATGATGAGGGTCAACGTCACTAGGGAAAAGTCATGTTGACATAGGTGCCCTTGATCTGATGTGGTAAGAATGGCTTCCTCCTACGGTCTTCTTCCCAAAAGCACGTTACCCCAGTCTGATCATGAGAAAAACATCAGACCAATCCCAGTTGAGCGACACTACAAAATATCTTGCCAGTACTCCTCAAAACTATTAAGGTCATCAAAAACAAGGAAAGCCGGTGAAACTCTTGCCACCCAGAAGAGCCTCAGGAGACATGTAATGTGGTGTCCTAGATGGGATCCTGGAATAAAGAAAGCAGACTAGGGGAAAACTGAGGAAATATGAAAAAAGTATGGATTTTAGTTAATAACGTAGCAATGTTAGCTCCTTAAGGGCGCCTGGGTGGCTTAGTCGGTTAGGCATCTGACTCTTGACTTTGGCTCGGGTCATGATCTCTGGTTCGTGGGATCGAGCCCAGGTCAGGCTCCATGCTCAGCGGGGAGCCTGCTTGAGATTCTCTCTTCCTCTGCCCCTCATCCCACTCACATGTGTGATCTCTCTCTCTCCTTCTTTCTCTCTTTTTCAAATCTTTAAAAAATATTAGCTCATTAATTGTAACAAATGTACCATACTCCTATAAAATGTTAATAATACAGGGAAATGAGTGTGGGATATATGGGCAATGTCTGTGGTCTCTTTGTATTTTTTTCCATAAACCTCAAGCTCTTCTAAGATCAAACATGTATTTAAAAGAATTTGTACTACCCTGAGTTTCTGATTTCCTCTGGGTTGTGGCCTGACCCTCGAGACCCAGAGAGCTGCCCCGTTGATTCCAGTGTGTCTCCTGCAAAGTACTCTAAAGGAAGGGACGGATTTTCCCTTCTCCTTTCTTGTCTAATTCTAATAAATGCTCTGACCTTGCCCTTGGTTAAATAGCAGTGTGACTTAATGATTTTGGTGGTTTGACAACAGCAGTTCTTTAAATGTACAGCCAGTGCTATGGAATTTGGAAAGTGATATTTTTCATTAAATAAAAAATCTGCTGCAAGAAGGTTTAAGGACCGTAAACAGTTGAGAAAGAGTGAAGGGCAGGCTATACCAGGTGCATCGTCTGCTTAAATCTGTGCACAGAGGGAATGCCTTGAATTTCCTTCTGCTGTGCCGGGCGACGTGTACATGGGGATAAATCATCCCTGAAGTTTGAGGCGCAATGGGTTTGGCTTTAATTAGGAAGTAGGCTCATGCTCCAGGGTTTGGTTGTGACCATGAGGTAAAAGCATCACGTGCTGGGGAGTGCAGCTTAGAGGCTCAGCAACTGTGAACTGATGCGAGCTGTCTGTTTTTCTCTTGCAGGAAACCTGGCAGCGAGGGTTTCCGGGGGTCTCATCTGGTGCTGAAGATGATCGGCTCCCCCAGTCAAGGAGGAAGGAATCCCCTCGACCCAGCACCCAGACGAACCTGTGTGAGGAGACAGAGCCCGAGATCCATCCTGTCCTCACAGACAATCAAGGTGCGTGCTGGAAACGGTGAGACTGTATTTTCTAGACTTGCTCTGTTTGCTGAAAACCGGAAGAGGCCAGGAAATTGCTTCATGTACGTGAAGGTATGAGAAAGATTTATTTTCCCCATCATTTTCTTCCTCAGAAATAGCCATTAGTAGAAGCTTCTGCTTTTTTTTTTTTTATAAGCTGTAAAAATATTAACCAACCAGAAAATATTTATTGGTTCTTACACTGTGCTAGGCACTGAGGGGGACATTTTTAAAGGTAAAAATAATAGTGGCCTTTTCTTCTTTCGTCTAAGTAATGCCTGATGTGTATCGAGTAACGGACATCTACTGGGTATTAGAGATTTAAAAAAATAAAAAACTAAGACTGGTTTCCTTTCTGAAGTAGTTCAAGAACTTACTATCTAGAATGCTGGCTCCCGACCGCAGGTGAGCTGCTCCCCAGGGGATTTTGACAGTGTCTGGAGAAACATTTGGCTGGTACTGCTGAGGTGGGTGGGAGATACTCCT